>NC_041380.1:44905816-44951972 GCF_002162155.2 Triticum dicoccoides
CATCCTATGCCCGCTCAAAATCCCCCCTGATTTCTGCACTGGATGAGCACCTGCCCTGCTGCTGCCCGCCCTCGCCCCGCCTGCACCGGCCCCCGCCTCTGCTCTTGTCCCGCGCATCGCGTTCGGCCTACCGCCGGCTGAGCCCCGACCCCGCCCGCGCGACCCTGCTGTCGCTGCTCTGTCGTGGTTGCACGCCTGCACCGCTGCGCTGCTCTGCTGCTCTACATGTTGCTATCGCCGCCTCCTTTCCTCGTCCTTGGTGCTCCTCTCCCCTTGCCCCTAGTGCTTCTACTCCACTTCTCTAAATCCTTCTTGCTGCCACTCTCTACTGCTTCTACTCCATCTTTATGCTATGAGAAATAACTGTCATCGAAAGCTTGCTTTGTGATTGAGTAATCTGCTAGTATAATTGTGTGATTGAGTAATCTGCTAGTATAATTGGTGATGTTGCAAATAGAAGTAGAGTACTGCTTGTTGTACTTGTGATCTTGCAAATAGGAGTTGGAGTAATTTAACTTAACTGGAGTAATTTGTTGCATCTGTTGTAGGTGGTCTAGTGCTGCCCATCTACTGCCCATTTCCTCTGGTACCGGAGTTGGAGTTTAGTGTACTGGACACTTTCATAGATTGCTAGGGTACTTCCTCTCCTTTCTCTCCTTTAGTGTACTAGAAACTTCCATAAATTTCAAAAACTTCATATAGAAATTTTATTCACTGCTGCTGATGTACTACTTGTGATGCTGCTGCTGCTGCACTACTTGTGATGTTGCTGCTACTTGGCTAAATTTTATTCACTGTTGTTGATGTACTACTTGTGATGCTGCTGCTGCTGCACTACTTGTGATGCTGCTGCTACTTGTGATTTTGTCAACTTGTGATGCTGCTGCTACTTGTGATCTTCTGAAATGACCCCTTTCTCCTAAAATGTTGATTAATTTCCGTTTCGGTTGAGAATGGGGCACTCCTAAGTCAAGAAAATTAGCAAAGGTCATGCCCAATTTTCTTGACCTAGAAGGTGCCCGATTCTCAACCGAAACAAAAATTAATCAAAATTTATAGTTTGACCTAGAAGATGCCCAATTTGTTAACTCTAGTTCAGGTGTTGAATGTTAATCTGAGTGTGTGTGATGGTGACTGAACAGATAAATCATGTCTCCCAACATTTTTAGCTAAGTGGACTCTCTCACACACACTATCTAGCTTTACACTTAAGCAGTGGCGAGATCTGCTCCCTCCACACAATGTGCAACAAGCAAGCAGGTGGATCTAGGTTGCTTGGCTAGATTAGCTATGAGCCAATGTGGTCAAGTCAAAAGAGATGATGCAGATGGATGGATAGATGGATGGATGGGGATGCAGCACCACTCCACCACCTAACAGCCATCGAAATCTAGTTTGAATCAGAAAAATGTGAGAAAACACATCGATTGAGGTGGACAACTAGTTGTAGATGAGGAAGGGCATTTGAGGCCCCATTGAGTCTATGAAGATGTGATGGGTCCTGATATATTGAATTACGGACTTATTTTTTCCTAGACTGCCCCGGTGTCGACAAACCCTAAATGATGAGACCATGATCTTGTTCCTTGACAATAACCAACTTTTTGACCAAACTTTTTTCCTATTTAGAGCGAAACACGGCCCACAACGATGAGGCCGGTGGTTCGGGCGGCAAGCAATTCTGGGAGCTGTCCTAGGAGATGGAGGAACAACCTCACCGCTATGAGGACGCCGCGGAAGACACCGATCCTGATTACACAACCCCTAGTGGCGTCGGGGATGACACCACTGATGGTGCCGCCGAGGATGCCACCACTGATGATGGCGGCGCACACACAGATGGCAGCCAACCGAAGAAGCAAAGGAAGGACCGGCGCACGAATGCGCTCCGCACCGTCAAGGAGAAATTCACTCAGGTGGACTCCGACGGGAATCCAACGGAGCCCAAACATATAGTCAAGGGGTACTCGGTTCAGCTCGGGTGCATTCTCCAGAGCACCGTCTCGATCAACACCGAGAACCTTAGGCACAAGGACCGAGGGAATTTGCGCAACCTCCTCTTCACGAAGCTGCACGAATGATACAAGTTCCCCGCCGAATTTGAAAACACACGCCTCTCAGGGAATAAAGTGAACATTGCCCCCCTCACGAAGATGAGCACGGCCCTGTCTACTTGGAAAAGTGCGGTGAAGAGAATGATTGATAAAGGTGATAGTTATGAGAAGATCAAGGCGAAATATCCTTTGATGGGCGAAGATGAGTACAAGGAGTTCAAGATCAAGTGCGAGAGCAGTGCAACCTCTGAATCAAGTCAGTGGGGGAAAGAAATGCGGGAGTTGAACTTAGGGGAACACAAACTCGGTCCCGGCGGTTACAGAGTGGCGGAGCCTATATGGGAAAAGGAGGACGCGGAGCGTGCCAAGCAAGGCCTACCGCCCCGCTTCGAGAAATACAGCGGTGACAAGCAGACCAGGAACTATGTCAGGGCCCGGTACAAGGAGGACCCGATAACAAAGGAGCTTACCACGGATCCGAAGACCAGGGCGCTTGAGCTTCTTCTGGTAAGGAATACACCCCCGGGTAATTAGCTCCATATGGTTGCACTCTAATTAATCCCCAATATTTCTAAATGGTACACGTTCCTTTCGCAGGACACTGAAAGCAGTAGCACCGGGTCGTCTAAGAGCTCCCCTTTCGACCCCCCTTTAAATAGGGCATTGAACATAATGAAAAACAAGGATAAGCTCACTAAGCCAACGTCAGCTGGTCGTGTGGCCGACAAAGGCTTGTCCACAAAATGGGGGTCATACTATACCGCTGGTGTGCGGAAGGAGAAAAAGACCAGCTCGGAAAGCCAGACGCGCGAGGTTGTAGAACTCAAGGCACAAGTGGCACAGATTTGAGAGCTTGTCCAAGAGCAAGTGCAACAACAACTTGGAACGACGCTCAACGCCATGGTGCCTACGTTGATTCATGGGCTGACGGCGTGGATTGCGGGCGGCCAACAGGGGCCTCCCCCGGTTCCCAGCTTCACGGCCAGCAACTCACACAGCGCGCAGGCGGGTCCATTGGTGTCTCCGGCGGCGCCATTGGTGTCTCCGGCGGCGGCGCCATTGGTGTCTCCAGCGGAGGCGGTATTCGTGTCTCCGGCGCCGGCACGGGTATTGGAGCTTAATGCACCCGGGTGTACGCCGGCCGGCACCTCGCCAGCAAGCGCCCCCTCCGTCAGTTGCACGCCCGCCGTTGGCAGTGCCTCGACATTAGCCGAGCTCGACGGCATCACGGTAACTAAGCCTCTAGGCCAATGACTTCATCTCCTTGCCTTTGACTGGGCATCCCTGACGCCCTGTACATGTTTTCGCAGGGCACCGCCGACGTTCCTTGCACTCTTCTCAACTTCGTGGGCGCCGAGTTGGTCGATGTCGCCAAGGGCAGAATCGTTCAACCGGGCAACCTCATGTTCCACGGTAATCCAATGCCACCCACAATGTATAGGGTTGAAGTGGTTCGGGTGCTGCCAGGCTGCGACGAGCTGTTACCTCCGATTCGACCCGCTGGGGCCGACGAAGAAGATGAGATGACCCTCAGCACCTGCGTAAACTGGCCCCTGCTTTGGCGGAAGAGCCAGATTCGTTTGGGGGTAGGGGACACCACCCCATAGACTAGACCGCCAGTCGTGCCGGCGCCAAGCCATGGCAAGAACGCCGCAACGCTACCGGACCTGCCAGACATCCCTATGGCACAGGATCCGGACAGCCCTATGGCACAGGATCCGGACGGCGACGACAACGACGATGGTACATTTACCAAAGTTGATAAGTACTTTGCCGAACATGGGTACGCTGACGAGTTCTGCGGGCCTCTTTCTCAAGAACCCAACCAAGACGACCGCGATCTAGCTGGTACGGCGGAGAAATCCAATTGCAACAGGCGTCGTCTGGCGTTCAGTTCTCAGGACACGCCTCCAGCTCCCGCCTTCACCGAGCCTCAGATAGCTGAGGTGCGAAATATTATCAGCCCCAACACGCTCAAGAAGGCAGTCTGTGAGCAGAACTCGGTCCCATTACAGGAGATCAAGAAGAAGGGACGGAAACGAAAGACTAACAAGGGCACCGGTGCGAGCCAGCCGGCACCGAGTTCGATCCGTGCTCAGGACGGGCCACCTTCACCTAAGGATATCTCTAGGAGGGTGCATGTGGAGGGTAGGGCGATGCTACCGCCAAATATGCTGAATGCTGCAGCCGGTGCTATGCGGAGTCTGCACGACAGTGTTCTTTCTTTGGAGAAGCGGCGTCTCAGAGAGAAGGATGTGGCATACCCGGTTTTCGTGGCCAAGGTGCCAGAGGGCAAGGGCTTTGTGGATGGCGACATCGGGGGTACAATCGTCCTGCGGTTTGATGACATCTTTGCTATGTTTAACCTTCATCCACTGCACTACACCTTCATTCGGCTGTTTTCGCTGAGTATGGAGATGCAGATCATTAGAGACAAGACCCCGGACATCGTGATAGTCGACCCCTTCTACATATGTGGCAAGCACTTGAGCAGCGCTGGGGACCGCCAAGTTGCGAGTTCACACCTCGAAGGCGTCATTCTGGCAAACCCAGATAAGGATAACTTCCTTGTGGCTTACTTTCCCGAGTAAGTCATCCCTTAACCGCCCCGTAACATATGATTTCTTAGATTTCGATCGTTCTTTTTTTTCTAACATTCCGTGTTCTGTGCAGTGACACATTGCACACTCATCCTCTTAAGCCCGAAATATTCCATGGCCACGTATTTAGACCCGAACCGTAACTCCAAGATAGACTACACAAATGTCAAGAAAGTTCTTGATGATGTTCTCACACAATACAAAGTTCTGCTGCGTCAAGCAGCCGCCTGGCGGTCAGAAGGATGCCTACTACGCCCTCCATCACATGCGGGCGATCGTAAGGGACCATCATCAACTTCTGCTACCAGATAATCTCAAAGATTGGGCCGCGAGCTTGTCGGCAGTCCAGGACGCGGACCTCAGACAAGAATTCTTTCGCATCCAGTCGGAGTTTGCGGACATCATCCATCAAGATGTCCTTCATACCTCGGGGCAGTTCTTCCTCAGATATCAACTGTCCAACAGTGAGATAGATGAAATGCTACAAATGCAGGGTGACAACGACCGCGATTCATGACCATCACGACAGACGGCGGCTTCATCCACGTTCCTGTCCGATGAGTCGAGTCGAAAGTAGTGATGTGTATTTTTGAAACATTTATTGGCTCATGTTGTAATTATACTTTAATGAATTCGTATGTCTCTTTGGTTTGGACAGTCGTTCAACTTAGATGTAATCGATGCTATTTATTAGTAGGACCATGAATCGTGCTATTAATGTCTTGCTTTTCTCTTCCGATCCTTTTGTTGCATACTTACATATTGCTTATGTATTTTCTGTTGTTTGGCTTGTGCATAGAGATGCCGTCGTATGTCGTGTACAAGGGTAAGGTTCCCAGAATCTACGACGACTGGGAGGAGTGTCGGAGACAGGTTCACCGTTTCAGCGGTAACAGTTACAAAGGGTACACCACTAGGGCGGAGGCCGAATGTAGATACGCCCACTATCTAGAGGGAGAGAGTAGGGAGCGTTGGAGGAACCGGATGAAGACCAGTTTGATCGCGATGATGCTCAACGTGATGACCACAGCTCTCTTCAATGTGATGGTAGTTTAGATGATCGATATCGACTTGTAATGTGAAGGCAAACTCGATACTCGTGGTCTTGAGACTTGTAATGTTTTATCTTTGTTCGGTCTTTTGAATTCGGAGACTAATATGATGAATTGTATTCGGAGACTAATCTTCTATTGTATTCGATGAATCTAATGTTGCTGTGTGCTGCTGTCTATATTCTGTCCAATAATATATTTTGTAACCTGTGCAAAAATCAGAAAAGCAAAAAAAATAAAACCTAATATTCATACTAATGGCGCACCACACAAGACACTAATGGCGCACTGTGATCATCACACTATTGGCGCATTAATTGCTGGTGCGCCATTAGAATGCCAAAGCACATGGGTACATATAGCCCCCTGGGAGGCATTCTAATGGCGCACTGCAAGCTATACTAATGGCGCACTACGTGGTGCGCCATTAGAACACCAGATACTAATGGCGCACCGGTGGTGCGCCAGTAGAATTTAATTCTAATGGCGTGATGCCAGTGGCGCACCGGTAGTGCGCCATTAGAAGGCAAATTCGGTGCGCCACTAGCTTGCCTTTTCCTAGTAGTGAAGAGACCCAATGCGGTCGGCAGCCCAAGAAATTCTCGCACATGGACATGAAAGTAGCCAGGTACACGATGGTGTTTGGAGTAAAATGGTGGAGGTGAGCCCCGGAGAAGTTCATGAAACCACGAAAGAAAGGGTGGGGAGGCAAAGAAAACCCGCGGTCGACATGAGTGGCGAGGAGAACGCACTCACCCTCCTGCGGCCGCGGCTCAGTCTCGTTCCTCGGGAGCCGCACCAATTCGTTGGGGATCAGTCCCCCCTCAACCAGATCGTCGATGTCATCTTGGCTGATCGTCGAGCGGATCCAGTCGCCCTGGATCCAGCCAGCCGGCAGTCCGGACCTCGACTAGGATCCACCCCGATTGGTCCTCTTCCCTTTCACCTTCGTCGTCGCCTTCTTCGCACGCTCCAACACCACCGTCTTCTCCTTCCCCATGGCAGCGAATCAAGTCCGAGTGGAGCTACCGCACCGAGAGCAGAAGCAGGTGTAGCGGAGAAGTCTGAGGAAGAGGAAGGGGAATGAGGGCGCACTATTCAAAAGCCCCGGTCCGGTGCCTTATATAAGGACACTTCCGAGTGACTGACTTGTAGGCCCGTACGGTCTTATCAAATCCCGCAACAGTCGCGCGCGCGATACATGGCAAAAAAGGTGGCGCAGGGATCGAGGCGACCTGCCTAATTCGCCCCGATTACCGCGCCCTCCCCCGCCCGACGCGCTTCCCAAAATTCGAATCCCATGAAATCCGCAGACGACAGAACAACCCGCCAGACGGAAGATTTGTTCCATATCAACACTCGAAACTTAACAACGAAAGTTCACTCGACAAAACCAAGAATGGATCAAGGCGACTGAACAAGCAGTTGAAGCCATCATGAAGGTTCATTCGACCTCTGAGCGAGATATTCTCAAAGCACAAAAGCTAAATCGGAGGGGTTATCAACTCCTTCTCCACTCGAACCCTGTACCATTCGGGGGCTAATGATGAAGCTATGTACCTAGGGTAGGGTCATGGACCCGACCTAGACATCCTCCCCTAGGACAACACCCTAAAGCCCGGATCATTCAAAGAGTAGCATCATCCACTCGACCATAGACGTTCCACTCGGAGGAATCAATGTCACTCGACCGTCGCAAAAGTGACTCGATGGGCAGAAGAGCTATAGTCACTCTGTACGAACAACGGTCGAGCATTTACTTGTAGGCTTAATTGTAATTAATAGCACCTAAATACAGGCGTTACCAGTAATGTCTCCATCTTTATGTACCTTAAAACCTTTGTAACTGAGGGCGAGAGGGCTCTGGCGAACTCTATATAGGCAACCCCCCTCCTCAGGGACAAGGGTTTGCACCCCGTGTAACACACACGCATATAATCCAGTCGACCACCTCTGGGCTCCGAGACGTAGGGTTGTTACTTCCTCTGAGAAGGGCCTAAACTCGTAAAACTCGCGTGTAGAACTCCTCCATAGCTAGGATCTTGCCTCTACATTCCTACCCCCATTCTACTGTCATACTTAGAACCACGACAACCGCTGCCCAGCCGGAGCCTCTTCCCCGACGACGACGTCCACCGCAACAGCCCGACATCCCTCGTCCACCTCCCCAGATGAGGATCCGTCGTCCATCTCGCTGTCCCACCGGTTCAGCCGCCCCGTCCTCCACCTCCAAGGAGCTGCTCCGACGATCACCTCGTCTATCGCGGCTGCTCCATCCCCACAGCGCCGCCTTAACCTGCTCCACCGGAACCGCGGCATCCTCATCGACTCCTTGGACGAAGCCGAGGCCTACTCGGCGCCACCAAAGAGGTTGTACACTCATCGCATCGCACCTTCTCCTTAAATCGACCTCTCGGCGCCGACGGTGCTCCATCCCGCACCCCCATGGAGCGGCTACCTTGAAGCCGGCGCCGCGGCCGACATCTCCATGGTGGCTCTCCCCTAGTGCGAGGCCCCTTCGGCGGCGTTGTCCATACCAGCCGGATCTGCTGCTGCTCCGGCTCTCGCTCGCTCGCGCTGCTGCTGCTGCTCCGGCTCTCGCTCGATCACTCGCCCAGCTGCTACTGCTGCTCCCCCCCTCGCTCGTGTTGCTGCTCTGCTCCGATTAAGCCACACTTCAGTCGACTGAATCGACTTTTGGGTCAGTCGATTTTCAGGGGTTGGGGGGGCTCGCCAGAGTTAAGGAAGAACCACCCGCAATGGGGACGGGGGCTTGCCGGAGAGGTACCCCACTATCTATCTTAGGGTTCAGGGTGGGGCGGGGGGCCTAGAGGGCTGGCCGGGGCGGTGGTGGCAAGTTGTTTCAGGGCGGCGAGGCGGCGCTGGGGCCGGCGGCGAGGCCGGTGGTGGGTGGCGGCTCAGGGGGGTGCAGGTTGAAGATGACATGTAGGCCCTCCCTAAACTACATGTCAAGTGACTCTCTGCTACCATTGTGTTCAGTTTCGACAGCAGTATTCAGATTTCACAGTAAATTTCAGTTTCGACAGTTAAGTTCAGAGTCAACAATTTTTACCTCATTTGTTGTAGTCAGGTGATTTTTGGTGATGTTAATTTTACATCCATTTTACATCATCTATTGGAGATGCTATTAGAATCCCACTTGAGATTGACGATGTCGGTCTTGTGCTGCTTCAGCCTTGACGTCTTACGGCTCACCGGAGCTGCTCGAACGACAGAACGATCCTTCACAACAGAGTAGTGCCCTGGACGCCGTCTACAGATTCCTCAGATCTTCCTCCACACCTCCGACAGCCACTTCTGCCTCAATTCCTTCAGCGACCAACCCAATGATGCTGAGGTCGACACGGCTATGGCAAAGAGGTTGTACACTTGTTGCATCACTTATTACTATACATTCACATCGACCCATTAGGGCTATTTTGGTTCAACGGAAAAACGTCGATCCACTGGTTGTTACCATCACTCTAAATTTCTGCATGCTCTCCTTACATAATCTCACCATATTTTTTCGTATGCATGTCAGATATTGTACATAGTCATGCTGAACATGTAGAGAAAAAGGGAAGAGTTTTGCACGGCAATACAATGTCATGCAGACATCGCTCCATCATGGGTTCAATGGCAAACCCTCCCCACCCCTCTCCAGATTGTAATCTAGAGGAAGATTTCTGTTCTGAGGCGGATTCAGACGCCGCTGACCACTCCTATTTACCCCCAAGGTGTTTGCTCTACCTTGGGATGATGATGTTAGTCATATCATGCATATGTTGCCTTGCAGTGCCTACTTTTGACATCATATATGTCATCTGCTTAGTTTAGACATGTTGTGTAATGCCACCTATTTAGTTTCTATATCATATATGGGAATTATGCAGTCTCATGTCTTTTAGCCAGCCATAATATATGTGAAATGTGCAATGCCATCCTGTTTAACCAGGCATCATATATTTGAATGATATCCCATCCTTTTCTTCATTACATTTCCAATTGTCGACAATGTTTGTACATTAAACTACTCTTCCTGTGAATCAGCCATTTGGGTGGGAGATGAAAAAATCTGGAGTGAAAACAAGGCCTCCAGAGCAGACAGTGCTACATGTCGAAGCAGATCTCTTGTTGGGTCCCGATAGCTCCTCAGAGATGGATTCAGAGACAGATGACCAGTCCTATTCCCCCACTGAGGTGTATGCTCTAACTTGGCATGGCTATACTGCTCATATCATGCATACGGTGTCTTGCATTGCATAGTTTAGACATCATATACACAATATTCAACACCATGTTCTTAGTTCAAACATCATATCGAATGCCCTCTGTTTAGCATATAAATCACATATGTGAATTAAATGATGTGATCCTGATTACTTACATAACATGTAGGTGAATTATGTCATGTGATCCTGTTTAGTTATTCATCATATCTTTGAATTATGTTATGATATGCTATCCAGTTTAGATAGACATCATATATGTGAAATTATGTCATGCTATCCGTTTTAGTTAAACAATATACATATCAACTATTTCATGCCCTCTTTTTTCCACACTATCTATTGCATCTGTCTCCCATACAATATATGTACATTCAACTATGTTTCCTGTTTATCAGCCATTTGAATTAGAGCAGGTGATGCCAGTATCTAGCGGACTAAAAACATGGTCTTCAAATAAAACAGTGCTACCTCTTGGTGGAGATAGCACCCCGGTTGTACATGCACAAGAACCAGCCTAACACACATAACCCAAACTCTCGCAGATTGTACCCCTACTGCGATGGACAGAGAACCAGCTTCACACAATCTAACCCCAACCCCAGCCGATAGTAACCTAGTTCCTGTTGACACATCATCATCTCCACCACAGAGCTCCCAAACAAAAGCAGTTAGTAAGGCAGCTCCAGTGCCCAAAGGGCCAGTACTATCACGGCGAACCCCAACTCCACCAGTTAGTATGCCTATTCCTGTGGAGGAAGCACAACCAGCTAGTCGTAGTTTGGCATCTATCACATTTGATATTGTTAAATCGTATGTGTGTATCTTCCCATCTTGGAAATATTATACTGAAGATCAAGAAAAATGCCAGTTGCAGGTGTTTGTCCAGGAGTTATGTGTAAGTAATGTTATTCGTGGCAATTACTTTGCTTCGTCCCATACATCCTACCTCCATGATGGTTATAATACAGAAAATTTTCCCATTTTTCTCTATAGAGAAGGACCGATTTGGAAACTCATGATGAGGTAACCTGTGCTAATACCTCTGCTATCTTCAAGAATGCCTGGTGGCAGTATCGGAATTACCTAAAGAAAACGTACTTCACCGGCAAAGAAACTCATCAAATTCCCTTACGTTCTCCTGAGACACATTTACTGGACGATGACTGGGAACGCCTTGTTCTGTACTAGTCCCGAACCAAGAATGTGGTAAGGTCTATGAGCTCATTTTCTATTTTTAAGTATTATATTATTGCGTCTTACTGTACTCTGTTCATGTAGAACAAGTGCCTAAACCTGAAGAACAATTGTTCTAATTTAAGATTCCATTGCCATCATAGTTCAAAAAAGCGCTAAGCGTTAATTGTGCGTTTTGCCACCACCGTGCGCTTTACTGACCAAAGCGCATGCTTATGCGCAGTTATGCACAGATTATGCGTAGTTATGCGCAATGCGTTTTGCCAACGCCTAGAGCCTAGGCGCGCTTAAGCACTCGCTTAGGCACGCCTTTTTTTATCTATGATTGCTTTGCTCTTGTATCACTTTATTTACTCATATAAACTTATTTTTAAATTGAAGGATCCAATCGAAACTCCAATGGCATAGCAGGTATGTTCACGCATGTTTCTTTAACAGGTTTGCTCTTATCAATAGCTCTGTTTATTTCAATTTCAATTGTGTATACAGTTGACTTTCATATCATGCATATTACTAGCATCACAACAGAGCCAATAGTGTTGTTGTACATGTAGACCCGTGGTACCCATCTGAAATCTTGTTGTGCCGTGTTGTTTCCCACGCTTTGTATTCTTTCACTGCTGCTTTGTCTTGAACTGATATGATTTGAACCGTGTCTCTATTTTGATTTGGCAAGACAATGCAGTGACCATAGGACATAGATATATGTTTGTTTGGTGCTTTTATTATGTACTAGTACTTGGCAATAGAAGACTTGGTAGTTTAATCCTGTCCACCTTACTAATGAACTGGTTCACCGAAATGAGTTTCATATAGTAGTACATGTTAAACTTGTTATGTGTCTGCTTGTTTCTTCTTTTAGAATGCTCACAGAATATTGGGGAAGAGTGCCTTATTAAGCAATGGTAAAGGAAGTAATGCAGATAAGGTTCAGGATAGTGACACATCCTTGTTGGTCTCCAACAAAGCTGATAAAACAGCTAAGGAAGACTATCTTGAAGATAGCGAGACAACCCCAAAGTCCTGTCTTGGTTTAGTGTTCGAGTTACTGGCCACTACCGCTTGCACAAGCTATTCAAACTCTTTGTCTGAATCAGTTCGGTTTCTTGAGTCTCAACTACAAACTGAAAGACACCGATCAGCTGTGCTGCGACAAGAAGCGGAAGGACTGCGGAAGTTCCTGGAGCATTCAGATGCATACTTTTTGGTGCAACAGCAAGCGTTGGAGGATTTTAGCGCCAAACAAGACAAATCTAATCAGCTTGCTAAGCTTATTGCCAGCATGGTGGATACCTAGGATAACGTTTCTTGAGCTCTTCTGAAGTTGTCTCAATTATGCTCTTGTTTTGCTGCCGCGTTTATTTGCACTGGTGGCCAATTTTGACGGCCAGTGTATGTAATGTGCTGCTTTGTTCCCTATATTTGCACTGGTGGCGAACTTTGATGCACAGTGGATGTAATATGCGTAATAGCTGTAATAGGCTAGCGTTAATTGCTTGCTTATTTATTTCCTTATTGTCTTGTTTAGTTGTTTGCTTGTAGTCACTGCAGTTCTTTTTTTGTTTTTTTCTAGTGGCCACAATAGCCTATTTTTATTAAGTAGGCTAAAATAATCATGGCAACACACGGACTGTTGTAACCATGGGCCTCCTGCAGGCCGTATGATCCATGGGCCTTCGTCCGGCCATAGGATCCATTGGCCTTCTATACGGGCCTAGGGTCCATGGGCCTTCTACGAGCCGTAGTGTCCATGGGCCTTCTACGGGTTGTACGATCCATGGGCCTTCTACGGGCCGTACTATCCATGGGTCTCATACGGGCCGTAGGATCCATGGGCCTTCTAGGGGGCGTATCATCATTTCGCCAATCATGGGCCGTACTATTCGTGGACCATAACGGGCCGTTAATAGGCCGTATTTGGTAACTCTATGAAAACAGCCCAACGGGTTTTTTGACATGAAAACGGCCCAACGTATTAACAGTCCACAAATGGGCCGACTGTAATGACAGGCTGAATTTGGCCCACAAGCAGAAAATGACAGTAACGGGTCGTATGTAACTGAATGCTACAAATGAGCCCAAGAAACAATGGGCCCTGAGAAGGTCGAAAGATGACTTGGGCTGGAAACGGCCCAATGGGATAACGGGCCGTTAATGGGTATAAAGTGATACACTGTTCATTACGGGCCAGTTTCACCACGGGTCGTTAATGGGCCAAGAATTACAAAGGTCCTCATATGGGCTGAAAGAAGTCATGGGCCACACATGGGCCGGAAGTTAAAACAGGTTGAATCATATTGGACGGCCCAGATGACGCTACTGGGCCTAATTCGGATAGCGCGTAACGGGCCCTGGTTTAGCGGGCTGTAAATGGGCTATATGCGAACATGTCGTTAATAGGCTTTCCGTGGGCCGGCCCGCCGCCTTTTTACCAAGTCAAATAGGCCGGCCTTTTCACAGAAATGGCCCTCTGTTGGGCCGTGCCACGTGTCGCCATATCATAGGCGCCTTCGGTCCAATGAGCGGATGACATCTGTCCCAACGGTGAGCCGACACGTGTTTCCTCCAGCCAATGATGATCTTACACGTGGAAAATCCCCATTGGTCGGGGCTGTTAACGGGTTATCGGATCCAAAACCCGACCCGATAGCTTAACGGCGTTCCGGTACGGTGGATGCCACGTGTCGGTCACCTTGACGAAAGCACTACGGTGACGTGCGTTTTATCGTCATGGAATTGGACACTTCCGTGATGATAATTTTGGTAATGTCATGGAACACTTCTACGACAGCACAGGTATGACTATCTTGATTATGTCATAAAATCTTCATGGATGTACATGCATGACAAAAAACGCGACCTACTGTGACAAACACGTATCATCACGGAAGTGTATTTTTTTGTAGTGATAGCCATTCCGAGATATATTGTCATGCAACTTTCCACCATTCCATTTATTATGACACGCATCATCATTGTCATATTGCTTTGCATGATCATGTAGTTGACATCGTATTTGTGGCAAAGCCACCGTTCATAATTTTTTCATACATGTCACTCTTGATTCATCGCAATCCCGATACACCACCGGAGACATTCACATAGAGTCATATTTTGTTCTAAGTATCGAGTTGTAATTCTTGAGTTGTAAGAAAATAGAAGTGTGATGATCATGATTAGAGCATTGTCCCATGTGAGGAAAGGATGATGGAGACTATGATTCCCCCACCAGTCGAGATGAGACTCCGGACAAAAAAGGAAAAGAAAAGAAAGAAAAGAGGCCAAAAAAAGAAGGCCCAAATAAAATAATAATAATAAATAAATGAGAGAAAAAGAGAGAAGTGACAATGTTATTATCCTTTTCCACACTTGTGCTTCAAAGTAGCACCATGATCTTCATGATAGAGAGTCTCTTATTTTGTCACTTTCATATACTAGTGGGAATTTTTCATTATAGAACTTGGCTTGTATATTCCAATGATGGGCTTCCTCAAATTCCCTATGTCTTCATGCGCAAGCGAGTTGGATGCACACCCACTTAGTTTCTTTGATGAGCTTTGATATATTTATAGCTCTAGTGCATCTGTTGCATGGCAATCCCTACTCCTTGCATTGGCATCAATCGGTGGGCATCTGCATAGCCCATTGATTATCCGCGTCAATGTGAGACTTTCTCCCTTTTTGTCTTCTCACACAACCTCAATCATCATATTCTATTCCACCCATGGTGCTATGTCCATGGCTCGCACTCATATACTGCGTAAAAGTTGAAAGAGTTTGAAAAAGCTAAGTATGAAACAATTGCTTGGCTTGTCATCGGGGTTCTGCGTGATGAGAGCATTTTGTGTGACGAAAATGAAGCATGGCCAAACTATATGACTTTGTAAGGATAAGTTTTCTTTGGCTATGGTATTTTGATAAGACATAATTGCTTGATTAGCATACTTGGAGTATTACTATTTTTATGTCCGCAATAAACTTTTATCTTGAATCTTTCAGATCTGAACATTCATGCCACAATAGAGAAAAATACATTGAAGAATATTCTAGAAAGCATTCCACATCAAAAAATTTGTCTTTATCATTTACCTACTCGAGGACAAGCAGGAATTAAGCTTGGGGATGCTGATACGTCTCCAACATATCTATAATTTTTTATTGTTCCATGCTATTATATCATCTGTTTTGGATGTTAATGGTCTTTATTTAATACTTTTATATTATTTTTGGGACTAACCTATTAACCGGAGGCCCAACCCAAATTGCTGTTTTTTTGCCTATTTCAGTGTTTCATAGAAAAGGAATATCAAATGGAGTCCAAACGGAATGAAACCTTTGGGAACGTGATTTTTGGAACAAACGTGATCCAGAGGACTTGGAGTGGACTTCAAGCAATCAACGAGGAGGCCATGAGGCAGGGGCGTGCCTACCCCCTGGGCGCTCCCTCCCCCTCGTGGGCCCCTTGTAGCTCCACCGACCTACTTCTTCCTCCTATATATGTTCACATACCCCGCAAACATCTAGGAGCACCACGAAACCCTATTTCCACCGCCGCAACCTTCTGTACCCAAGAGATCCCATCTTGGGGCCTTTTCCGGAGCTCCGCCTGAGGGGGCATTGATCACGAAGGGCCTCTACATCAACTCCATGGACCCTCCGATGATGTGTGAGTAGTTTACTTCAGACCTTCAGGTCCATAGCTAATAGCTAGATGGCTTCTCTATCTCTTTGGATCTCAATACAAAGTTCTCCTTGATTCTCTTGGAGATCTATTCGATGTAATATTCTTTTGCGGTGTGCTTGTCGAGATCCGATGAATTGTGGGTTTATGATCAAGTTTATCTATGAACAATATTTGAATCTTCTCTGAATTCTTTTATGTATAATTGATTTATCTTTGCAAGTATCTTCGAATTATTAGTTTTGTTTGGCCTACTAGATTGATCTTTCTTGCAACGGGAGAAGTGCTTTGCTTTGAGTTTAATCTTGTGGTGCTCGATCCCAGTGACAGAAAGGGAAACGACACGTATTGTATTGTTCCCATCGAGGATAAAAAGATGGAGTTTATATCATATTGCATGAGTTTATCCCTCTACATCATGTCATCTTGCTTAAGGCGTTACTCTGTTCTTTGAACCTAATACTCTAGATGCATGTTGGATAGCGGTCGATGTGTGGAGTAATAGTAGTAGATGCAGGCAGGAGTCGGTCTACTTGTCACGGACGTGATGCCTATATACATGATCATGCCTAGATATTCTCATAATTATTCGCTTTTCTATCAATTTATTCGCTTTTCTATCAATTGCTCGACAGTAATTTGTTCACCCACCGTAATACTTATGCTATCTTGAGAGAAGCCACTAGTGAAACCTATGGCCCCCGGGTGTATTTTCCATCATACAAGTTTCCAATCTATTTTATTTTGCAATCTTTACTTTCAATCTATATCATAAAAATACCAAAAATACTTATCTTATTATTATCATCTCTATCAGATCTCACTCTTGCAAGTGGCTGTGAAGGGATTGACAACCCCTTTATCGCGTTGGTTGCGAGGTTCTTATTTGTTTGTGTAGGTACGAGGTGACTCGCGTGTGGTCTCCTACTGGATTGATACCTTGGTTCTCAAAAACTAAGGGAAATACTTACGTTGCTTTACTGCACCACCCTTTCCTCTTCAAGGGAAAACCAATGCAGTGCTCAGGAGGTAGCACCTATCTTTTATTCTTGTCTTATACTTGATGCAAAGAGTCACGGTGATCTTCACCTTTCCTTTTTACATTTTATTCTTTGGCAAGCACAATGTGTTGGAAAGATCCTGATATATATAGCTAATTGGATGTAAGTTTTCATGAACTATTATTGTTGACATTACCCTTGAGGTAAAAGGTTGGGAGGCAAAACTATAAGCCCCTATCTTTCTCTGCGTCCGATTAAAACTTCATAACCATAAATATCGCGTGAGTGTTAGCAATTTTGAAAGACTAAATGATGGTTGAGTATGTGGACTTGCTGAGAAGCTCTTATATATGTTGACTCTTTCCTATGTTATGATAAATTGCAATTGCTTCAATGAATGAGACTATAGTTTGTTGGTTTTCAATGAAGTTTCTGATTCATACTTGAGTATGTGATTGAATTGTTACTTTAGCATAAGAGATCATATGACAATATATATTTATGTTGTTGTTCTAAGAATGATCATGATGCCCTCATGTCCGTATTTTATTTTTATTTGACACCTCTATCTCTAAACATGTGGACATATTTTTCGATTCTGGCTTTCGCTTGAGGACAAGCGAGGTCTAAGCTTGGGGGAGTTGATACGTCCATTTTGCATCATGTTTTTATATCGATATTTATTGCATTATGGGCCATTATTACACATTATGTCACAATACTTATGCCTATTCTCTCTTATTTTACAAGGTTTACATAAAGAGGGGGAATGCCGGCAGTTGGAATTCTGGGCTGGAAAAGGAGCAAATATTAGAGACCTATTCTGCACATCTCCAAAAGCCCTAAAACTCCACGGGAATTATTTCCAGAATATATAAAAAATATTGGGCGAAAGAAGTACCAGAGGGGGGGGCACCCACCATCCACGAGGGTGGGGGACGCGCCCTACCCCCTGGGCGCGCCCCCCTGCGTCGTGGGCCCCCTGGTGGCCCTCTGATGCCCATCTTTGGTTATATAGAGTCTTTCATCAAAGAAAAAATGATAAGCAAGCTCACGGGACGAAACTCCGCCGCCATGAGGCGGAACCAATCTAGGGCTCCGGCGGGGCTGTTCTGCCGAGGAAACTTCCCTCCGGGAGGGGGAAATCATCACCACCGTCATGACCAATGATCCTCTCATCGGGAGGGGTTCAATCTCCATGAACATATTCACCATCACCATCTCATCTCAAGCCCTAGTTCATCTCACATATCCAATCTTTGTAACCAAACCTCGGATTGGTACCTGTGGGTTGCTAGTAGTGTTGATTACTCCTTGTAGTTGATGCTAGTTGGTTTACTTGGTGGAAGATCATATGTTCAGATCCATTATGCATATTAATACCCCTCTGATTATGAACATGAATATGCTTTGTGAGTAGTTACGTTTGTTCCTGAGGACATGGGAGAAGTCTTGGTATAAGTAGTCATGTGAGTTTGGTATTCGTTCGATATTTTGATGAGATGTATGTTGTCATCTCTTTAGTGGTGTCATGTGAACGTCGACTACATGACACTTCACCATTGTTTGGGCCTAGAGGGAGGCATTGGGAAGTAATAAGTAGATGATGGGTTGCTAGAGTGACAGAAGCTTAAACCCTAGTTTATGCGTTGCTTCATAAGGGGATGATTTGGATCCATATGTTTCATGCTATTGTTGGGTTTACCTTAATACTTCTGTTGTAGTTGCGGATGCGTGCAATAGGGGTTAATCATAAGTGGGATGCTTGTCCAAGTAAGGACAGTACCCAAGCACTGGTCCACCCACATATCAAATTATCAAAGTACCGAACGCGAATCATATGAACGTGATGAAAATTAGCTTGACGATAATTCCCATGTGTCCTCGGGAGCGCTTTCCTTTATATAAGAGTTTGTCCAGGCTTGTCCTTTGCTATAAAAAGGATTGGGCCATCTTGCTGCACCTTATTTACTTACGTTACTTGTTACCCGTTACAAATTACCTTATCACAAAACTATTTGTTACCGATAATTTCAGTGCTTGCAGAGAATACCTTGCTGAATACCGCTTATCATTTCCTTCTGCTCCTAATTGGGTTCGACACTCTTACTTATCGAAGAGGCTACGATAGATCCCCTACACTTGTGGGTCATCACTTAGCACCTCATCTAAGCACCTATGCATTGGCAGCAGCCATATTGTACTTGCTCTTAGACTAGTAACATGTGTTACTAGTCTATGTTACTACCTCTACAATGGGAAGTAACATATGTGTAGTGTCATGCAACACTTCATTTATTATATTATAGATTCATCTTGTTTTGGTATGTTTGATGTTATTTATAATATGAGTAACTACTTCCTCCGTCTAGGTGCATAATTTATCCTAGGTTATGCATCGTGACCATGGTGGAGGGAAAACCGAGATGAATTAATGTTTGTTTGTTAATTAATAACATTGAATGCAATGACATGTCGTGTTTGATAGTTTCAAGTCATTAAAAGCATGTACGCCTCCCTATCTTTTATTGGTTGATTCCTTTATTTATATTATTAGAAAACAAGAAACTAGATGAGACTTAATGCACCGCATCTAAGTGTTTTTGGATTATTTGGTTTTCGTAAGGTGACTTATACACCTAGACGAAGGGAGTAGCCATGTTACCACATGCCTCTCTTTCTTCATTAATTACTTGCCACATCATTTATTTTATTTAGATATGTGTGATGTTACCATCTATGTTACTTTCATTGTGGGTAGTCTAAGTTTGAAGAAACGCCAACCAACATGGCGTTGGTCCAGTCGTTTGATTGATAGTTAATAAGCACGGGAGAAAATTATTTCCCTTGAACTAGGTAATCTGCATGCAGCCAATAACAACTTCGTTGTTAAATCTATGCATGCAGCGACTCGCTCCTCTCGACAATGCATTTTTATCGCTAGAGCTTCCCCTGGAACGTCCATTGATAGATGCATGCGGCCGCTCTTATTGGCGCAAGTGGATCCCATAAATATAGAAACTCTGATGCCTTCTTGTTTCAGTTATGGGAGGAGAATGAGGAAAAAACTTCGTTTTTCACACGATGTTTTTTAGTAGAAGAAGCGAACTTGTCTCGTAACATTAGATCATGAAAGAGTACATGAACAAAACAAACGCACTCATGCGAATGAACCAGAAGGACAACCGTCTGGAAAAGTGCACAAGCAACACCTAAGCAGAACACGAAGATTACAATCAAGCCCGAAAGGCAACCGAGCAAACAAACACGTGCAGGACTCCACCGTTGTTGAAAAAAAACGCCAGACTCCAACCAGGAGAAGCACCGTTGCAGATCGTGCTGCTTTCACGGATAGCTCAAGAACGTCACCGCTATCCACTAGTAGAAAAAGGGTCAAATGTGAAGCACATTAGTGCCGGTTTGAATTTGAGTCGGCACTAATGTGACCATTAATGCCGGTTCCAATGGCTAGGCGGGCAGATATCATTAGTACCGGTTCGTGGGCAACCTTTAGTACCGGTTCATGCCACAAATCGGTACTAATGAGGCCAGTGAGGCTATGGTCAGGCTGGGGCCCCACGAAGACCTTTAGTACCGGTTCATGGCATGAACCGGTACTAGAGTTTCTTACTAACTAATTTTTAGTCCCACCTCGCCAAGGGAGAGGCAGTATGAGCGGATTATAAGCCGTGAGTGTAGAGACAATGACGAAGAGGCGCAATGCTCACCTGCATGTTGATTAGCTTCATTCCTTTTGGAATAGCATAGATTGCACTGAGCTATGTGAAGTGCAGTTTACACTATTCCGAAAGGCTTGAAGCAAATTAACCAGCATTGCACCTCTTTTTTATTTTTAATAACTTATTTGAACTCTGGACTTCTTGTGTGTTCAGTATGCATCATTCAAAGTGACGTCATCAATTTCCAACATGTTCTGACATCATTTGCTGTTTTTCAGTCATTTACCTAATTGTTTAGAGAGCTAAATGACCGTGAAATTGAAAATCACTACAAAATGAACTGTGAAAATGTTGAAACTTGGCATGGTATCATCATTTCACCCGCATAGCATGTGCGAAAGAGTAGGGAGGGTCACGGCAAAAACTGAACGCACTTCATGTACAAACTGGACAATCTCTTTCGGAGTATCAGTGTTTCGGACGAGAACTCATCTGTTAGATGGGCACTTCAATGTTTTTTCAACTTATTTGAACTCCAGACTTCTTTTCTGTTCAGTATGCAGCATTCAAAGCGACGTCATCAATTTCCAACATGTTCTGACTACATTTGTTGTTTTTCAGTCATTTACCTAATTGTTTAGAGAGCTGAATGACCGTGAAATTGAAAATCACTACAAAATGAATTGTGAAAATGTTGAAACTTGGCATGGTATCATCATTTCACCCGCATAGCATGTGCGAAAGAGTAGAGAGGGTCACGGCAAAAACTGTACGCACTTCGTGTACAAACTGGACAATCTCTTTCGGAGTATCAGGGTTTCGGACGAGAACTCATTTGTTACACGGGCACTTCAATGTTTTTTAAACTTATTTGAACTCCGGACTTCTTTTGCGTTCAGTATGCAGCATTCAAAGCGACGTAATCAACTTTCAACCATCAACTTAGCATGGTATATAAAAATAAATGAATAGAAGAAAATAAATAAAGCAGAAAAGAAAAAAAGCAGAAAAGAAAAAATAGCAGAAAAGAAAAAAACTATAGCAGAAAAGAAAAAAACTATATAAAAAAACTACTCAGAAATAAATAGAAGAAAATAAATATAGCAGAAAAGAAAAAACTACTCAAAAATAAATAGAATAAAAAATAAAGCAGAAAAGAAAAAACTATATAAAAAATTTGGGGCGCTGCCCTGTGGGCCTCCTAGACCACGGGCATGCAATTTCAGGCCCACAATGCCCAGCGGACTCACATGGCAGCGCGCCGTAGTTAGGCCCAGAAGCCTGCTTTATAGAGGAGTTCAAAAGGGCAGCCGCGGCTGGGTTTATAAACCAGTGCGGCTGCCCTTCGCCCGGCGAGGTGGGACTAAACTTTGTGCACCTAGCTAGCAGCGCACAACCTTTAGTACCGGTTGGTGGCTCTGACCGGTACTAAAGGGTGGTCTTTAGTACCGGTTGGTGGCTCCAACCGGTACTAAAGGGTGCTCTTCCCGCCTCTTGGCCTGGCCAAAGTTGGCCTTTAGTACCGGTTGGTGCCTCCAACCGGTACTAAAAGCCCATCCTATATAAGAAAACACTTCAAAAAATTCAGTTTTTCATCTGCTTCTTCTCCTCTGTCCCGTCGCCCGCCGCCCCCGTCGCTGCCCCCGTCGCTGCCCCGTCCCCATCCCTATCATCGCCGCCCCGGCCGTCCCCGTCCCCGTCGCCGTGCCCCGCCCCGTCGTCCCCGCCCGGCCCGTCCCCGTCCCCTTTGTCGCCACCCCGTCCTCATCCCCGTCGTCGCCATCCCCGTCGTCACCATCCCCGTCGGCGCCACCCGTCGCCGCCCCCGTCGCCTCGCCTCGCCGGTGAGATCCTGCCCCGGCCGCCATGTCCACACACACACACACATTGTTTTTTAGTTTTTTAGTTATAGAAATTTTTATATTTTTTATTTATAGAAATGTTAGAAATTTTTCTGTTTTTTGTTATAGAAATATTAGAAATGTCAGTTATATATAAATGTTATAAAATTGTCTACTTTATATATTTTAGTAAGAAAATTAATAGAACTAGTTTATTTTTAGTAAATTCTTAGTTGAATTAGGTTAATTAATAGAACTAGTTATTTTTAGTAAGAAAATTTAGGTATATGAGATTTGATGATCTAATCAAAATATTACTATATAGAACTACCTACTTTATTTTAGTAAGAAATTAATAGAACTAGTTTATTTTTAGTAAATGCTTAGTTGAATTAATAGAACCAGTTTATTTAGTTGAATTAATAGAACTAGTAAGTGTTTAATGTTTCACCTATATATGAACATATGTTAGATATTAATGTCAAATGTTAGATGAATTAGATATAAATTATATGTTAGATATATATTTAATTTAGTTATATGAGATTTGATTATCTAATTAACATTTTATTATATAGAACTAGCTACCTTATTTTTAGTAAAAAAATTAATATAACTAGTTTAGTTGAATTAGTTGAATTAATTAGTTGAACTAGTTAGTTGAATTAGTTAAGCTACTTTATTTAGGTATATTTTTCGTAAGTGCTTATTTGAATTAGTTCAATTAATTAGTTGAACTAGTTGATTTAACAGAATTAGTTGAATTAATAGAACTAATAAGTGTTTAATGTTTCACCTATGAACATAGGAATGTTGTCTGACGACGAACACGATTTCATTATGTGCGAATACTGCAAAGACTAGCGCGGCCTATGCGGCAGAAATTTTTTAGTTGATGATAGACGCTTCAGCATCAAGCTGGATGAGAACTTCGAAGTGGATACAGTAAGTCACAACGACAAGTCTTTTTTTGTAATTAAGCATGACTTATGCTTCATTTGCTTCAACTTTTAATTTTAATTTTTCACTATTCTACTAGCGTATCCCCTGCCATGCAAGAATTTTTGTCTTGGATAAGATAGGTTTTAGTCCTAATGAAACTATGGAGGTAAAAAGAGTTTACTTGAAGACCGAGCATGGTTATACCTTCAACGTCAAATTATAGAATGCAGACACATACACCTATTTTGAATGCAAAACTTGGCAAGCACTATGGAAGGCTTATGCATTTGAGCCTGATATGGTTATCACCTTTGATATTCGTTTGGAAGATGATATTGAAGGTAATAGAGACATCTGGGTTGATGTGCAGACGCCTCCAGTTCTACCATTATGTGAGTTTCTCAACCATATTTATGTCTTCGATATGAGATTATTTGAACCAGTTGAATAATTAATAGATCTCAATTTATATTGACAACTTATTTCCAATCAAGCAAACATGTCCGGCGCTTGGTAGACAGGACCGTCCATTGTCCCGGGGCTGAACTAAACTACAAGGAGACAAGTCATTATGTTTCATGGCTTGAGGATCTTGATGCTGTCAAGACAAAAAAATCCTGCACTTAGAAATGTTAGTACTCAAAACGTGCGACCAATAGTGTTCGTACTGAACTACGGTCACATATATTTAGAAAAGATGGTAAGATTTCTACTATTTCTCCTCAGTGCATCTTTTGCATACATTATTTTTTAAGCTAAACTTCATTGCTAAGTATGTTACTATACGATTTTCTTCAACAGGGACTCCTGATGAATGTTGTTCCTGATTGGATCGAGACTAAAACTACCATGAATATTGTTAGCTTACGGCCAAGATATCCTACAATGCACTTTAGTGCATTCTGGATTTCTAATAGCGAGGAATGCTTAATAGTAAAAGACTGGAGCAAAATTATGAACGATCGCAAAGAAGTACTAGGGGCAGCAATCAAAAGCACAACCCACGATTAGGAGACAGGTTCATCTGCATGCTCCAATATGATGAATTAGGAAAGCTATACATGTTCTATACTATTTTACCTGAGAGAGAGCAGCAAGAGTGATTAATTAGCTAGTTCATGATTGTAGTACTTGTCCTCTCATGTCCGTGTTCTTCGTCCTGAACTTAATCTCAAAGAGTGATTTTCTTTTGTGGTGTTATGAACGCTTATAATATCATTACCATGTTAAACTCGATGATATATTTGCTTCTGGTACAAGTGAATGTTTCTTCTTTAAGCTAGTGTTGGTGGTGATTAGATAGCGGTAATGACTATATGATGATTAAGTAGTGGTAATGCGACGAGTATTATATGATGATTTTTAGCTAGATATGAAAATTGTTGTTGGTGATGATATATATGATGCAAGAGTTTTTATATTAATATGATGATGATGATGATGATGATGATGAGTTATTATATCATTTATGAAAGAAACCGCGGATTAGTTTCAACTGGATGGATTCTAGCTAAGTTATCAAGTATATGCCATATCCATATTACCTCGATCACTTAATTAGCTGATCAAGTATATATAATATGGATATGACATATACTTGATGACTTAGCTAGGATCCACATGCATCCAGTCAAACTAATCTGCGGTACATTCACCTAATGATTTAACAACTCATTATAATGTAAAACAATCACTAAATTAAATTGAAAACATAAAATTAAAGTAAAAATAAAAATAAAACCAAAACACACCCAAACATTTAGTACCGGTTGGTGTTACCAACCGGTACTAATGTCCTACGCGCCCACGGAGCTGGCTCGTGCCACGTGGTTGCCCTTTAGCACCGGTTCGTGCTGAACCGGTACCAAAGGGGGGGGGCTTTAGTGTCCACACTTTAGTGCCGGTTACCGAACCGGCACTAAAGGGCCTTACGAACCGGTGCTATTTCCCGGTTCTGCACTAGTGATCGACAACGCTGTTGCCATTGGAGCTCGTTGGCTGAGACTATTCCAGGATCAGCTCCTCTTCCCTGTTGGGAAGAGCCACCGGCCACCGAAGCTGTTAGAAAGTAGAAACGGCCACCGCCGTCCGTGAACTCGTCTCCTCCCGCAAGCAGCCGCAGCGCGCGCACTTTTGTGCATAGAAACTTTAGCAATCCTTGTCGGTGATGGAGCAGACGACGAGTCTTTGATAAAAAAACTACGATCTTAGTGTTACCGTCCCACAGAATTATCATTTTTTAAAAACTGATAAAAAAACTATCAAAATTTTATAATTTTGTGACTAAAAACTACCACTTTTGAAAAATGGTTGGTTTAGACGATTTAAACACGTTTATGACATTCCGGACCCATTCGTCAGGCCTGAATGGCGACAAAGTCAACTTCATTTATTTTGACCCTTAAGTTGACTGTTATTACAGGTAGGGTCCGCTGACAACTTCATTTATTTTGACCGCTAAGTTGACCGTTATTACAGGTAGGGCCCGCATGTCAGCGCCAATCTTCTTCTTCCTCCTCCCCCCTCTCTCTACTTGGTATTTCAACAAACACCTCACGAGCACCACCACGTCGCCGCTGGTGATGAGGTCTCCGCGCCGCCGAGAACACTGAGTAGTTGGGCCTGCTGGCAACGGCCAACAAGGAGCGCTTCGGCGCCGGCGCGAGTATTGGGAAGGAGGAGCGTCACGGTCGCGTTAGCGGGAATCAGCAGCAGCCGAGTCTCCTGGAACAGCGGGCGGCCAACGACTTCCTTGCCAGGAGGGCAGGTGCGCTAGATCCCGCGACGCCGATGGCTTCCTCACCGTGAGATGGAGGGGCGGGTGCTCGCCGGATCCCACGGCGCTGGCGACGTCCTCGCGGGGAGTTGAAGGGGCCGGTGCTCGCCTAATCCCGCGGCGCCGGTGGCTGCCTCACTAGGAGATGGAGGGAGGGTGTTGTCGGATGCCACGGCGCCGACGGCCGGCGGCTGCCTCGCTGACTATGAGATGTTCTATTGATTCACTTGATGTATGTTTCAGTTATCAGCTTGCGGATTCCCGTGGTGACATTGGGGTAATCTATGCATAGGGGTGATACGCGTTTTCATATTCCTTTCTCCGATAGAAATCTTGGGGTACTCTTTGAAGTTCTTTGTGTTGGATTGAATATTATGAATCTGAAGTTTTTTGATACACATCGTAATCAACTCACAGATATTTTGTGGTGACATTGGAGTATCTAGGTGACATCAGAGTTGGTTGGTGTGTATCATATGGTGTTATTTTAGTATGAATTCTAGGGCTATTTGTTACACTTATAGGAATAGCTCAAAAGATTGATTAGAAATAATAACTTTGAGGTGGTTTCGTACCCTACAAATAATTTCATCTTATGTTCTCCGCGATAGAAACTTTGGAGTGATTCTTTGTTGAACACTGAGGGTTGTTATATGATCCAATTATGTTATCATTGTTGAGAGATTTTGCACTAATGAAGAAACCTAGGCCTTGTTTTCAAGCATTGCAATACCGTTTTTGCTCACTTTTATTACTAGTTACCTTGCTGTTTTTATATTTTCAGATTACAAAAACCTATATCTACTATCCATATTACACTTGTATCACCATCTCTTCACCGAACTAGTGCACCTATACAATTTACCATTATATTGGGTATGTTGGGGACACAAGCGACTCTTTGTTATTTGGTTGCAGGATTGTTTGAGAGAGTCCATCTTCATTGTACGCCTCCCACGGGTTGATATACCTTAGGTCATCCACTTGAGGGAAATTTTCTACTATCCTACAAAACTCTGTGCTTGGAGGCCCAACACGATTCTACAAGAAGAAATGTTGCATAGTAGATATCAAGCTCTTTTGTGGCGCCGTTGCCGGGGAGGTGAGTGCTCGAAATTATATCTTTAGATCTTGCAATTGAATCTTTTTGTTTCTTGTTTTATCACTAGTTTGGTTTATAAAAGAAAACTACAAAAAAATGAAATTGAGGTTGCCTCATATTATTCATCTGTATAATATCTTTCGTGAAAATGATGAAAAGGAAAATTGTGCTCAATTGATAGAAGAAGAATTTAATAAAATGTTTGGCATAAAATCTTTGAATGATGAGCATGATTGCTATGTTGTTGGTATGAATTCTTTGAAATCCATGATGCTAATGATATGCAAAGGCATAAACTTGGGGATGCTATGTTTGATGAAGATGATGATTTTTGTCCCCCAAGTTTTGATGATAGCATGCCTCCTATTTATAATGATTATATTGATGAAAATGGGTTTGGAAGAGTGTCTACTCCAGGTACTAATGATCCCACTATTTTGGAGAGTGTTGAATCTTACTGGAATAATGTAGAAGTGGATTTGGAGAGGTCATGACTCTATTTAGCTATTTAGTGATGAATCTACTTTGAAAGATGTTTCAATTGACTATGATAAAAAAAATTCTTACTTATGATGATTATTGTGATGACAAGTATGTTAAAAAGAGTAATGATATCCATGAAACTTGTCATGCTCAAATTGATTATGTTAATCAAGTGTCATATGATAGTTATTTCATTGTGTTTGCTCCCACTATTATGAATGATAATAAATTTGCTTATGTGGAGAGTAGTAAAATTTATATGCTTATGAATCATGAAAAGAATGCTTTATGTGATAGCTATATTGTTGAATTTATTCATGATGCTATTGAAAATTATTATGATAAAGGAACATTTTGCTTTTATATATCTCAATAATATCAAGTTTCCTCTCTATGTATTGAAAATTTTAACATCATGCTTGTTTTGCCTTCTTAGGTTAGTTGATTCTTATTCCCATAAATTGTTTGCTCACAAAATCCCTATGCATAGAAAGTGGGTTAGACTTAAATGTTCTTGCCAAGTGATTCATAATGCTCTATTCGTGTTTCAATTCTTTACTTTTATGTGAGCATCATTGAAATCATCATGCCTGGCTAAAAAGACATTAAAGAAAAGCGCTTGTTGGGGTACAACCCTATTGTTTTTGTGTGTTCACTTGATTAAGCTAATGTAATAATAATGTTTCATAGCTTTTGTTTCAATTAAGTAGCAAGTAAAGCTTTTGTGGTAGTGTGGATGATAGTTGACTTGTTTCTGTGCGAAAACAGAAACTTTTGCTTTCAGTAACATAAATTTTTAAATTCACTGGAACATGATAAAATTTTGAATTTTTTACACACGATTTATATATAAATTTTCTACGTTGTCCTAATTTTTAGGAAATTTTGAATTCACATAAGTATGGTCATTATCCAGATCATTACAGACTATTCTGTTTTTGTCAAATTTTATTTTCAATGCATAGTTTGCTAGTTTTACTATTTCCATTGCTTATATTAAGTGATATAAATTGTGGAAACAATAAGGTACAATAGGGATTGTTTGAGAAAAATTATGAATCTTGTCTTTGACAGTACCTAAGCGAATGATTTGCTCTTTATCATACTAACCTATCTCATGAAGTTTTGTTAAATTTTGTGTGATTGAAGTTTTTAAGTTTTGGGTGAGATATCAATATGAGGAGAATAAGGAGTGGCAAGACCCTTAGATTGGATGGGGATTCCAAAGGCACCCGAAGGTAATATTCAAGGAAGACACAAGCAACTAAGCTTGGGGATGCCCCGGAAGGCATCCCCTCTTTCGTCTCCAACATTATCGATAACCTCACTTGGAGCTATACACTACTAGGGAAAACCCTAGTAGTAGCGCGGGTTTAAATCCCACTAGTAGCGCGGGCAGCCGCGCTACCAATAAGGTGCTACAGCTATTACTTAGCAGTAGCGCATGCGACAGGCGCTACTGCTAAGACACATAGCGGCAACGCTTGTTCTGTCCCGCGCTGCTGCTAATCTAGCTAGTTGTAGCGTGTTTCTTATCCATCGCTACTACTACTCTTTTTTTTTCATTTTTAGTGTATTTATACGACGTTATACAAATTTTGGTACAATACCAATTATGAGGTTTATATCATTATGTCCATAACAGTGTGTCAAATGAAGGTGGCTTAGGTTCAAGTGGAGGCAATATGTGGTGCATGTCAAAAGTATACTACTAATCCAAACTTGATCTAGTTTGGACTAGCAGTACTTTCGATGTGCACCACATGTTGCCTCCACTTGAATCTAATCCGCCAGCACAAGCTATTTAATCATCATCATAGTCATTACCATCAACGGTATTTATTTAATCACCATAGTCATAGTGTAGCACATCATCATCTTCAAACTCATTCTAGCTAGCTAATCACCACCAACACTAGCTGCGATAGCTATCTAATCACCACCAACACTAGCTAATAATAATCATCATAGTCATTACCATGAACACTAGCTATTTAATCATCATAGCCATAGTGTAGCACATCATCATCTTCAAACTCATTTTTAGCTAGCTAATCACTCCTGCTACTCTCTCTCAGGTAAAATAACATAAAACATGTATAACACTCCTCCTTCATCAAGTTGGAGCATGCAGATGAACCTGTCTCCTAATCGTGGGTTGCGCTTTTGATTGCTGCCCCCTAGTACTTCTCTGCGATCATTCACAATTTTGCTCCAGTCTTTCACTATTAAGCATTCCTCGCTATTAGAAATCCTGAATGCACTAAAGTGCATTGTAGGATATCTTGGCCGTAAGCTAACAATATTCTTGGTACCTTTAGTCTCGATCAAATCAGGCACAACATTCATCGGGAGTCCCTGTTGAAGAACATCATATAGTAACATACTTAGCAATGAAGTTTATCTTAAAAAAATAATGTATGCAAAAGATGAACCGAGGACAAATAGTAAAAATCTTACCATCTTTCCTAAATAGATGTGACCGTAGTTCAGTACAAACCTCATTGGTCGCACGTTTTCAGTACTAACATTTCTAAGTGCAGGAAGAAAATTTGTCTTGACAGTATCAAGATCCTGAAGCCATGAAACATAATGACTTAGCTCCTCGCAGTTTAGTTCAGCCCCGGGACAGTAGTAGGTCCTGTCTACCAAGCGCTGGTCATGTTTGCTTGAACGGAAATAAGCTGACAATAGAAATTAGTTGTCAACTATTTTTGCATAAACAATATCAAAGATATAAATATGGTTAAAAAACTCACATAATGGTATAACTGGAGGCGTCTGCACATCGACCCAGATGTCGGTATTACCTTCAATATCATCTTCCGGACGAATATCAAAGGTGATAACCATATCAGGCTCAAATGCATAAGTCTTGCATAGTGCTCGCCAAGTTTTGCATCCAAAATAGGTGTAGTCGTCTTCGTTGTATAATTTTACGTGAAAAATATAACCATGCTCGGTCTTCAAGTAAACTTTCTTTACCTCCATAGTACGACTGAAACCTATCTTATCCAAGACAAAAACTCTTGCATGGCAGGGGATACGCTAGTAGAATAGTAAAAAAAATTTAAATTATAAGTTGAAGCAAATGAAGAAGATGTCATGCTTAATTACGAAAAAAGACTCGCCGTTGTGACTTACTGTATCCACTTCGAAGTTTTCGTCCAGCTTGATGCTGAAGCGCCTATCATCATCTAGGAAGATTCTATCGCACAGGCCGCGCTCGTCTTCGCGGTACTTGCAAATACCGAAATCCTTTTCGTCGTCAGACATTTTCTATGTTCTTAGTTGAAACATTAATTGAAAATCGATCGAAGACAACTACCAGGATACTCAATACACAAATCCGGGACACTCGATATTTCCTACATATTCTGGCACAAGTCATGCCAAAATTCACGGAAAAATCCGGCATGACCTTTGCTAAAATAGGACATATCGAGCGCCTAAAATTTGCCGGAACGGAAATGAATCAACACTCCAGCAAAACATAGGCCACTCGGAGGTGTAACCTGCAAACATGACCGGCCACTTGGGCAAGCACATATCCTATTTGAGCAACACAATATATACACTTCAAAATATCTTATAGGACTCATATTAACATGAGCATTCAATAAGCAAAACCAAATCATAAAATAAGTAAGTATTCAAATTAGCACGCATTCAATAAGCAAAAGTAATCATCTCATGCGTCCGTACATCATCGAATATTATCACTAATACATCCCGAATAGTATCATACATATAACATCACTAATACAACTAAAACCCTAGCGCACGACGGGTATCGGTGCGGGCGGTGGACACCCACAGAGAAGGAACCATCACAGGATCATAGCTTCAGTGAGATCCCTGGAGAACCTGTCAGGTATTGAAGAATCTGTGCTCCAACGCAAACAAGTAGGGACGGACGTGCGCGTCCTCCTCACTGACACGGTGACGCACCACCTCCGCGGGGTTCTCGAGCCTCTAGATCATCACTGGCCCACGCGACCGCTACCAAAAAAGGTTCAGGTCAACGATGAGCTGACTCCTCACCAACCTGCGCCCTCCGGTAGGTAGCGCCTCCCAGTACCACCCCGGTGGAGTCCAATCCCGGACATGACCCATCTGGTGACGCAGGTGTCCTCCGCCGACTCGACGACGAGGATGCGGGATAGGCATCGTCGACGTCGATGCGGGAATACTTGCTTTAACTAAAAAAGTAAACTTGTTATATTAATTTTTATACTAAAAATAAAATAGGTGTATTAACTCAACTAGTTCAATTAAGCACTTACTATGAATAAAAATAAATTAGTTTTTACTAAAAATAAACTAGTTTAATTAGTTGTATTAATTTTCTTACTAATTCTATTGGGAGTTAGGCCGGCTCAAACCAAGCTACAAGTACCTTAGCTATACTCTGATCGGGAGCAGGAGCTAGGAGCTAGATCGGCAGCAGCTAGGATCGAGATGGCCGTGTCACGGCGGACGGGGTGGATCGCCGCCGGCCTCCTCGCGCACCTGCTCATGGTGGCCGTCCTGCTCATGTCCGTGCGCTTCGTTCTGTCCAACTACATCCATTGGGACCATATACAGGACATCTACAAGCTCCAGAGCTACACGTATGTACTCCTCTATATCCGATGTATATTCTAGTTCTAGCTTAAGCCAGCGCGTAGTACTACTGTACTAGTGTTACTAGTACTACATACTGCGTCGCTAGCTCTAGCTAACCTCTGAAAAGCACGGGACGAGTTCTGATGTGGCATTGGCATGGCGCACGTACAGGTATGTGGTCGCGTCGGCCGTCGTGGGGGCGGCGGGGAGCGTGCTGCAGATACCCGTCGCCATGTACCTGCTGTGCAAGAGCAAAAGGGCGATACCCAGCGCCATGATCCTCGACATCAGCTTGCACGCCGACATAGTAAGTTGCTGCTCTGGCTATGGCTAGCTACCTTAATTTCTCGTGCAAAGCTCCTGACCCCCTTTGGTTAAGTACTCCTATATGCGAACGACTCGTGGACATGGTTATGATAATTTCATCTTGCATGCCACTGCGCGCAGGTGATCAGCGTCGTGCTGGCAAGCGGCGTCGGTGCCGGGTTCGGCGCGACCAACGACGTTCTGCGCTAAGTCCGGGCGAGCAAATGGGAAGGCAGGCAGCAAGAGTAGCAGGCTCTCATCAACTACTACAACAGGGCGATCATCCCCGTCATATTCCTACTCGTAGGCATGGTCCTCTCCATCTGCGCCACCGTCGTCTCCGCCAGGCTCCGCGCTAGGGTCATAAACGATTCTGAAGGTGCAGCCTGATGGATAAACTCTCACACAAAAACAAGTTGGACTGATCCTTTGTATTTCCCTATTCAGGCACTGTCAGCATGTGGCGCTATGTTTGTGATGCAGAATCTTTTCTTCCAAGGGTTGAATTTCCACATTAAGGAATTATGAGAAAGTAGAAACGGCGCCTGATTCCTGCCTTTCTATTTACTGATTCTTTATTAGCTTACAACTTTGCTGAGGCCAATGATTAGTCTCTCTGCTCTTCTTGTTGATCAGCAGTCAGCTTGATCATTTAACCTATAAATCTCGCTAGCCTACCTGCCATTCTGGAGCTACCGCGTGCGCCAAGCCTATTGGACCGCATGATTCCTTTACTGTCGCTCTATTTTGACTGCTGGCGCTGGGTCAGCCGTCAATTCCTTTTTACAATCGCAGCTGCTTCAGTGGATGACGGGTGGGGCTCATGAAGAGAGAATTAGGTGGTTTCCTTTCGAGTTTGCGTACGTGAAAGTTTTACCGCAGCGGGGTCGATGGGAACGTCCGGTGGATTTTGCGTGCGCTAGCTGTGAAACCCTACAACCAATCTTCACGCTCCTCGAGCCCCATGTCCAGCTCCTCCTCACTCCCACGCTCCCCATGCATCTGTATTGGTTTTGTTCATAGTTCTCTTCAGAATCACTTGTATTGAGTTTTGTTCATAGTTTATCATCGAATCACTCAACTCATGCCTTGTTTGGTTCTAGTTTTATGCATGATTATAGAAAGGAAGAATCACTCAACTCGTCGCCGTGTACCTACTGCGCAAGAGCAAAAGGGCCATACCTAGAGCCATGATCCTCGACATCAGCATGCACGCCGACATAGTAAGTTGCTGCTCTGGCTATGGCTAGCTACCTTAATTTCTCGTGCAAAGCTCCTGATCCCCTTTGGTTAAGTACATGCCAACGACTCGTGGACATGGTTATGATAATTTCAGCTTGCATGCCATGCCACTACGCGCAGGTGATCAGCGTCGTGCTGGCAAGCGGCGTCTACGCCGGGTTCGGCGCGACCAACGACATTCTTCTGCAAACCATGTTACTCCCTTCGTCTCTGTGCATCAGGCATCTAATGAAAATTTAATAATCCGAAAACACTAGGAGCGTAACAATAGTGCTAATTGCATGCATATTAATTAGACCTTATTTATTAATTGAAGCACGAGCGAGAGGTTGAGAGAGAGCCTTGAATGTCTAACTTGCCATACATAGTGTTCCGTGTAGCCGAGTTCACCCTCGATCAACTCATGGCTAAGATTTGATTCTCCCTCTTACCTCTTAGGCGCCATTTCAAAAATCCTTGATGAAGAATAGATTGAGCACTTGAGAGCTTCCTTTTTATGTTTACAAAAAAAGTGACTTAAATGCTGGATGGAGAATAGATTGAGCACATTATCACTTCCTTTTTATGTTTACAAAGTGACTTGAACAAAATAGAAGAAACACACAACCATAATGCCACTTCCCTAGTTTGCAGTTAAGTCAGCCCACGACTTATTAGGCTGTTTACTTTTAAAAATGGAGATGACAAAGGAAATAATATCCAGCACAAAAGAGAATATTGTTCCTTTAATATAAACTTGAGTAACATAACCATACAATAGAACTATATATATCATAAAGAGACACACAAAATAAATGCTTAATTAAGGAACAAATGAATTAAACCACGTGATGTATGTTGAACTAGAATTGAGCTTGGATATGGTCTATGATGTTCTTGTCCACCTGGAAGGCTTTGGCCAGGATATCATCTGAGATGGTTTGCTTGGATCCAAAAACCGCATTGGCTATGGTGATCACACCGGGGTTCTTGCTGCTTAGCGCCGCAATGGCTATCGCTTCGTTGTTTCCAATGTTAAACTGAAAGTGAATCAGCCCTTGCGGAAACACAAACACGTCCCCTTTGTTCAAAACTTTTGAGAACAACTTGTTCTCAGGGTTCGAAGTCACGAAACCAACATAGAGTGAGCCTTCCAACACTGTTAGGATCTCGGTTGCACGAGGGTGAAGGTGCGGTGGGTTTTGACCATAAGGTGCATAATCAACACGCGCCAATGAGACACCCAAAGTGTTCAACCCGGCAATCTGTGCCACGTTAACTGCAGTCACAACGGAGCCTTGCTTGTTGCTTGTGTTCCCGACCATGTGGAGGCTAGAGAAGTAGAAGTCCTCTACCACTGCGGTCTTTGGGTCTTTGCATGCGAATCCATTGACAAAAACTGCACATATACATATACAGATTTCGAGCAATTAATAACTATGGATTGGCACAAATAAGTAACTAGGAACATTTCACTGCACGTATGAATGTGTAATTGTACATACCTTGAGATGTCTTGTCAGCGACGCAGAAATCCTGAAGCTGACCCGGGTCAAAGGCAAGAGCACGAGAAGCCGACAAAGCCAACAGGGCAAGGAGGAAAAACTTTGAAGCCATTTGGATGTGAACGTTGATTCACACTAAATCAAGTGTGTTTGATCAGGTAGAGAAGAACTGCTTGCGCTCGTGCTGCACAGTGATGCTTCAAAGGGTTGGAGGAGACCGGTATATATACGGACATGGAGGATGATCTTTTGTGTTTGTTTTGTTGGTGCGCATGTGGATATGAAGGAAATGGTCTTCACTAGCTTTCTAATTCCCAAGTCTAAAGCGTGTTCCTGGCCGGCCTTCCTGTGACGGCCAACTAATAGATCACACCATCTCTTTTAGTTTCTCTGCATTGTTTGAACAGGTCATATTCGTAGCTTGTACTAGCTCTCTTGTCTTGTGTCTTGTCTCCACACTTGAACCAGATGGAACTTGGCCATGCAGCCATCAACCTAAAGGATTAAACACATTGACGAAAATTGCTTTGGAGCCCGGTCCCCATGGAGGCCTGCAAATTCAAAATTTAAATTTCATCAAAATTCATATGTTTATGTTTCAAAAAAATCTGAAAAAATATAGATATTTATGAAGGCATAACACACACGTGTGTAAAATTTCAGGGCAAAATACGTTGAAGTTTGAAGTGAGGGCTTTGCAAAAAAACTCTAGTGCTTTCTAATAGATGATACTATTTATCCTTCCAGGCCATGAATTTCTCTTTTTTTTGTACATATCGCATTTCAAGGTATTTCACCCTAATTTGCACACATACACATAACATCTTTGTTTACTTACATAATTTTTTTCAGATTTTTTTGAAACCGAAAAGTATGAATTTTGATATTTTTTTCAAAATTTCCGAGTTCCAGTGAGCCCGGTCACCAAAACGACGTTCTCACTATTAAAGGGCTAACTTGTAAACACACCTATAACAGTAACAAAACAGTAATAGAAAATGCTTGCGTGCATGAGCAGGCCAACACAAACGCGTTCCTGTGGAAAGCTTTCTATCTCGGGCAGTGTTTGGTAGGCTGCATTATGTCTAGCCAGGCCCCGCATGAAATGGAATTAGACTATTTTGTTATGTGGGCTGCATTTGTTTCCTGACCCACACGAACTTCAAAGTACTTCCTCCGTTCCAAATTACTCGTCCCAGGAATGGATGTATCTAGAATTAAAATATATCTAGATACATTCATTTCTGCGACGAGTAATTCGGAACGGAGGGAGTAGTTCTGGGCCTGCATCCGGAGAAATGGCCGAATCGGCCATTTTTACCCCCATTCAAGGGTTTCTCCCTGCGTCCGATGCAAGGGGAGGGGAACTCGAGGACGTGGCGCTCATCCTCCAACCGGCGCGCGACGAGGAGGTAGTTCATGTGCTCGATGCGCATGCGGATGGCGTTCTCGGCATAGATCCGAACTCCGTCAGCGATGCCCTTCTCGATGGCCTTCTTCACCTTGAGCCTCTGCCATTCAACATATAAACATATAAGTAAAGTACACTAATTCTAGAAGAGAAAACACAAAGCAATAAAGGATAAATGGACCATTTCCCCACAATTTTTTCCTGATTCAAACATCTACAGTCCAGCCACTGATGTCTTAAGCATGTGTTGTTGGTATGACCACACATGAGAATCAACTTCAGAGAATAAAAATCACATTTACTCAAATTGAATTGTACATTAAGTACTGATCTTAATCATGAAAAGTTTAAGTTTAGGAGCAAGCAAAGCTACCAGTTTCAGCGATCTGTAATGTTAAAATATTCTGGACAGGTCAAAGCTCTCTACATTCTAATGAAGTGCTATCAGTTCTCCATACAAACATTTCCTACGGGTCGGCATCGAAGAAGGCTTGATTTAACACGTTCAGAAACAGTCTAGTGTGTATATTGTACTCTGCAAGGCTTGATTTAACACATTGAGGAACATTATTGATTTATCAAGCATGTTCCGAGATTCAGCAAGCGGCAGTCATTGCAGAATACTATTACAATGCTCAATTCAACTAACAGAATCATCCTGAGACGAGTTTATATGAACAATCCGGAACACGAAGTGCAGCACAGCAAGTCGATCTACCATATCTATCAGTTGCATCTAATTAGGCACCCCAAAACCCTACCCGACGGAGAATGGCGCGAACGACGAGATAGCACGGCATTGGGTTTCGGAAGCTGAAGGGGAAGGGATCACGCCTGATGGCAGCGGTGGTGGTCGGTCGTGTTACCTGCGCCTGCTTCGCCTTCACGTACGGGGAATCTGCCGCCAGCGGCGCCCTCGGCAGCCGAGAGCATCCGCCGCTGCTCACTGGCGCGGTGACGCGGTAGGAGCAGCAGCTGGCGCTCAGGCGCGGGGTGAAGTGGCTCCTGGGGACGGCGTAGCCGTAGGGGGTGCCGGGGCTCCACCTCTCCGCCGCGGCTGGTGGCGGCGCCCTTCCCCTCCCGCTGGTGGCAGCGCCGCCCTCAAGGTGGCTGCTCAAAAGGATCTACGGAGAGGGAGGGGAAAGGATGCCAGCGATGGAGTGGAGGCCGGGGTGGTCGCTCGTGGCTGCAGGATGATGTGCCCGTCGGATCTGACCGGAAGAGACGGAGGAGGCCGGTGAGGTTGGGCGGCTCGCTTGATCTGCTGAGGGGCGACTGGGTGGTGGAAGGTAGGGGCGGTGGAGGAGGAATCTAGATCGGGAAGGGGGCGGCGGCGAGGAGATGGGGACGAGGGAGGAAGGGGGCGACGGGGGGAGGGGTCGATCTGAGCTAGGGTTTGGGCTGCGAGTGAGGGGTATCTCTTTTTCTTTTCTTTTTTTCTTCTTTTCTATAGATAGATGGATGGATGGATGTGGGATGGAGAAATGGATGGATGGATGGATGTACGCCATGTCATCGATCCGTGGACAGAGCTATGATTGGTTCAGAAAATCAAAGATGTAAAATAGTATTCAAGTACTAAAAATAGAGGGATTTTATGAAGTAGCTATGAAAAATATTTTGCAAAAGGGCACCACACAAATTTTCACTAGAGTTAGACCACATTTTATGGGTTAGGACCAATTTGTATGCATTTTTCATATTTCTAGCTATTTTTAATCTTTTTTGAGTGGTAAAAATGTTTTTTTGTGAAGAACCTACCAAATAATTGTTGCAAAATTGCACCAAATCAATTTTCTAAAATATTAGGCCATATTTAATGCATAATTGACCAAATGGTTGGATGACAAAAGTTTTCATCCACCTCTCGTGAAAGACAAATTTCTGTTGGTTCACCTGGGTCAAATTTGAACTACAGCTGCCTCATAGTTTGCTCTTTATTTTTTCCAAAAATCATTTATAGGTACATAAGTAACAATTTAATCAGAGTAATATCAATAGTTTTCCAAGATTCAACCGTAGCTATGAATTGTCAAGCCCGCCGTTTTGACTGCATTTTGAAACGGGCATAAGAAATTAAAAAAATCAAAAAATTGGAAAACCTTCGCATTGTGTCATTTTATGTGACCAAGTTGCCAGAAAAAATAATAAACTTGTAATACAGTAATTATTTTAAAAAAGTGTTCTTAGAAATGAGCTATCATGTGTGAAGATTCATGGCTTTCAAGCCAAATGATCAATCTTATGGCCACATTTATGGCATAGTTTGTTCAAATGATCTCATATTGTGCACAAGGGTGCATCTTGGAATTCCAAACAATGTTGCCTACGGGAGTTTTCATTTTCTTTGCACGGAAAATTCATTTTCCATTTTCCGAGTGCCCGAATTGAGTTCTTTTTGTGAATGACCTACCATATATTTGTTGCAAAATTGGACCAAATCAATTTTTTAAAATACTAGGCCATATTTGATTCACAATTTACCAATTGGTTGGGTGTCAAAAGCCTTGATCCACCTCTGGTGAAAAAGACAAATTCCCGCTGATTTAGTAGGAAGCGGGTAAAATTTGAACTGCAGCCGCCTCATAGTTTACTCTTTATTTTTTCAAAAAATAATGTCTAGGTACATAAGTATATATTTAATCAGAGAAATGTCAAAAGTTTTCCAAGATTCAACCACTAGCTAGGAACGGTCAAACCCGCCATTTTGATCGCATTTCGAAACAGGCATAAAAAATTCAGAAAAAATCAAAAAAATTGGAAAACCTTCACATTGTGTCATTATATGTGATCAAGTTTCCAGGAAAAATAATTAACTTGTAATACGACAATTATTTTAAAAAAATGTTCTCAAAAATGAGCTATCATGCGTGAAGATTCAGGGTTTTAAAGTCAAATGATCAATCTTATGGCCACATTCATGGCATAGTTTGTTCAAATGATCTCATATTGTGCACAAGGGTGCATCTTGGAATTCCAAACAATGTTGCCTAAGGGAATTTTCATTTTCTTTGCACGGAAGATTCATTTTCTATTTTTTGAATGCCCAAAATGAGTTTTTTTGGTGAAGGAGCTACCATATATTTGTTGCAAAATTGGACCGAATCATTTTTCTAAAATATTAGGCCATATTTAATGCATAATTGACAAAATGATTGAGTGTCAAAAGTTTTGATCCACCATTTGTGAAAAAGACAAATTTTTGTCGATTCAGTAGGAAGCGGGTCAATTTTGAACTGCATCTACCTTATAGTTTGCTCTTTATTTTTTACATAAATGCATGGTTTGGTGGCGATACATCGAGGTTTGGATGGTGGACGAGGGCCCCAACTCCATAGCGCGTAAACTCGCATGCCCGCCGCGTGGTTGTGGCATTGCCATGTGTTCTGGGCGGCCTAGGCATGTCTACGGGGTTGGGTACTCCCCATGAAGGTGCTAGGAACAAAATTACAACATAAGATTCTCACGAGGAGACCGAACTATGCTCAAACATGAATTAGCAGCCAAGTGTTTGATTAGTGATACGGGAAATACACGTGCCAATGGGTGCGAGTTTTGGCTGAGGATGATCATCTAGTAAGAAGATTATCTTCACAATTTTTTAGCTCAAAAGGAGGAGCCTAGGTGGTACTTGCTTGGCAAAGTATCACACTGGACAGAAATATGAATGTTGAAGCTGGGCTCAAAATAATGAATGGATTGAGCTGAAATTTGGTGGGGTGGTTATTTGGGCATAGGAAAGCAATGTAGAAAATTGATACCATTTGGACATGCCAAAGTGGTACTTCCTTCACAATGCTATTCCCTGGACAGAAACTTGGGAAAATTAGCGAGAGAAATTGGATAAATGAAATGAGCTCAAATTTTGTGTAGGTAAGTTACATAGAAATGGTCATGCCCTGGTAAATTTTCGGATCATTTGGGTAAGCCTAGCTAGTACTTACTTCACAAAGCTTCTCTCAAGATAGAAGCTTTGGAAATTTCCTGAGAAAGATTTACCAGGAAAATGGAGCCAAATATTATCATGTGGCAATTATTTGGGTATGGAAGAGTGTCCAAAAAGTTTGAGGGTAATAGGAGGGATCTGGATAACACTTGCTTTGCAATGTGCCAATCTGGCCATAAAATATAAATTGAACCTGGGCTCACATAGATGATTTGACTGAGCTATAATTTGGAGGAGGGTGATAATTTGGGCATATGAAGGAACTGTATAAATTTCATGTCATTTGGATATATAAAAATGGTACTTCCTTCACAATGCTTCTAGGTGGAAAAAACTTTTGAAATTTGCCGAGGAAGAATTACTGGGCAAATGGAGCTAAACTTTGTCATGAGGCAATGATTTGGATAGGAAAGAGTGCCCAAAATTTTTGAGGGCAATCAAGAATATATAAATAGCACTTCCTTCACAAAGTATTATTGTGAACAGAATAGGAAAATGAATATTGTTGAATTATTTTTGAACCAGGCAAGGAAGGATTTTTACATATTTGATGAAGATATGACCCAAAGAATTTATGAGATTTTTGGGGAAATTTTGGGAATGACAGAAATATAGGTTGCATCACAACCTAGGGCAAAAATTGACACATGGACATGACACATAGGCAAAACTGATGAGGTGGCACCTAGTCATAGCAATCCACCACAATTTACAAGGTTATGACCATCTATCACTGGTAGAAAAAGAGGCTTCCGTCCAGCCCCATTAGTCGCGAAACTGTAGGAACCGCGACTAATGAAGTCTTTAGTCGCGGTTCGGTAGACGAACCGCGACCAAAGGCCTGGGCCCAGGGCGCTCGGTGGCCAGCTGGTGCACGTGAGGGGCTTTAGTCGCGGTTGGCCAGGCCAACCGCGACTAAAGGTGCGCAAAGGCCTTTAGTCGCGGTTGGCCAGGCCAACCGCGACTAAAGCTCCTCCCCTATATATACCAGTTCAGCACGCTCACTTAGCCATTTGGTGCCACTTCTCTTCACAAGCTTCACAAGGGGGTGTAGGTTTGCTTTTGGTTCCTCTTATGCACACAAGGTGTTTGATGAAATGCCCTAAGAGGGTGAAACAAACATGATATGAAGTGTTGGAGCCACACTTGAGGTTCCTCATTTATTTTTTCCTCCTCGATCGCGGTTAGCAACTTGAACCTTTCATGCATGTGTGTCATTGATAAAATATGCATGTGTGCAATTCATTGTTTAATTTATATTGTTTGTAGCTAGTTAGTTTAACAAATGCATGATGGTTAATTATATATTTTATATTATAATAATGCAGATGAATCGGCAATGGATGTACGGTAACCGACTCTCCGGCGAGTTCACTACGGGTTTGAAAGATTTCCTCGTAGTGGCTAATGCGAACAAGCAGGGGGGTTTTGTTATCTGTCCATGTGTTATCTGTAAGAATCAGAAGGGTTACTCTTCCTCAAGAGATGTTCACATGCATCTGCTTCGGCACGGTTTCATGCCAAGCTATAATTGGTGGACCAAGCATGGAGAAAGAGGGGTTATAATGGAAGAAGATGAAGAAGGGGATGATTTCATCGATGAAAGCTATCTTGCTCATTTCGGTGATACTTTCATGGAGGATGCTGAAGGTGAAGGGGAAGGTGAAGAAGAGGCACGTGATGATCCCGTTGATGATCTTGGTCGGACCATTGCTGATGCACGGAGACGCTGCGAAACTGAAAAGGAGAGGAAGAATTTGGATCGCATGTTAGAGGATCACAGAAAGGCGCTGTACCCCGGATGCGATGATGGTCTGAAAAAGCTGGGCTGCACACTGGATTTGCTGAAATGGAAGGCAGAGGCAGGTGTAGCTGACTCGGCATTTGAAAACTTGCTGAAAATGTTGAAGAATATGTTTCCAAAGGATAACGAGTTGCCCGCCAGTACGTACGAAGCAAAGAAGGTTGTCTGCCCTCTAGGTTTAGAGGTTCTGAAGATACATGCATGCATCAACGACTGCATCCTCTACCGCGGTGAATACGAGAATTTGAATGAATGCCCGGTATGCACTGCATTGCGTTATAAGATCAGAGGCGATGACCCTGGTGACGATGTTGAGGGCCAGAAACCCAGGAAGAGGGTTCCCGCCAAGGTGATGTGGTATGCTCCTATAATACCACGGTTGAAACGTCTGTTCAGGAACAAAGAGCATGCCAAGTTGTTGCGATGGCACAAAGAGGACCGTAAGTCGGACGGGGAGTTGAGACACACCGCAGATGGAACGCAATGGAGAAAGATCGACAGATGGTTCAAAGATTTTGCAGCTGACGCAAGGAACATAAGATTTGCTCTAAGTACGGATGGCATGAATCCTTTTGGCGAGCAGAGCTCCAGCCATAGCACCTGGCCCGTGACTCTATGCATCTACAACCTTCCTCCTTGGTTGTGCATGAAGCGGAAGTTCATTATGATGCCAGTGCTCATCCAAGGTCCAAAGCAACCCGGCAACGACATCGATGTGTACCTAAGGCCATTAGTTGATGAACTTTTACAGCTGTGGGGTGGTGTCCGTGTGTGGGATGAGCACAAACAAGAGGAATTTGACCTACGAGCGTTCTTTTCGTAACCATCAACGATTGGCCTGCTCTTAGTAACCTTTCGGGACTGTCAAATAAGGGATACAATGCATGCACGCACTGCTTACATGAGACTGAAAGTGTACATTTGCCAAATTGTAAGAAGAACGTGTACCTTGGGCATCGTCGATTTCTTCCGAAAATTCATCCAGTAAGAAAGAAAGGCAAGCATTACAACGGCAAGGCAGATCACCGGCCGAAGCCTGCGGAACGCACTGGTGCTGAGGTATTTGATATGGTCAAGGATTTGAAAGTCATCTTTGGAAAGGGTCCTGGCGGACAATCAGTTCCGAAGGGAGCTGACGGGCACGCAGCCATGTGGAAGAAGAAATCTATATTCTGGGAGCTACAATATTGGAAAGTCCTAGATGTCCGCTCTGCAATCGACGTGATGCACGTTACGAAGAATATTTGCGTGAACCTCCTAAGCTTCTTGGGCGTGTATGGGAAGACAAATGATACAAAGGAAGCACGGCAGGACCAGCAACGTTTGAAAGACCCTGATGACCGGCATCCGGAATGGTTTCAAGGTCGTGCCAGCTACGCTCTGACCAAAGAAGAGAAGGTCATCTTTTTTGAATGCCTGAGCAGTATGAAGGTCCCGTCTGGATTCTCGTCCAATATAAAGGGAATAATAAACATGGCGGAGAAAAAGTTCCAAAACCTGAAGTCTCACGACTGCCACGTGATTATGACGCAATTGCTTCCGATTGCTTTGAGGGGGCTCCTGCCGGAAAATGTTCGAGTAGCCATTGTGAAGCTATGTGCATTCCTCAATGCAATCTCTCAAAAGGTAATCAATCCAGAAGTTCTACCACGGTTACAGAACGATGTGATCCCATGTCTTGTCAGTTTCGAGTTGGTGTTCCCGCCATCCTTCTTCAATATTATGACGCACCTCCTGGTTCACCTAGTCGAAGAGATTTTCGTTCTCGGTCCTGTATTTCTACACAATATGTTCCCCTTCGAGAGGTTCATGGGAGTATTAAAGAAATATGTTCGTAACCGTGCTAGGCCAGAAGGAAGCATCGCCAAGGGCTATGGAAATGAGGAGGTAATTGAGTTTTGTGTTGACTTTGTTCCTGACCTTAAGCCGATTGGTCTTCCTCGATCGCGGCACGAGGGGAGACTAAGTGGAAAAGGCACGATCGGAAGGAAATCAACGATATGTATGGACGGCCATTCTCTGACTGAAGCACACCACACTGTACTGACCAATTCCAGCTTGGTGGCTCCGTACTTTGAGAAACACAAGAATATTTTACGCTCGGACAACCCGGGGAAGCATGAATCCTGGATTAGGAAGGCCCACATGGAGACTTTCGGCAGTTGGTTGAGAAAACATTTAATGAATGACAATGATGTTGTAGATCAGCTGTACATGTTGGCCAAGACACCATCTTCGACTATAACGACTTTCCAAGGGTACGAGATAAATGGGAATACATTTTACACGATCGCCCAAGATAAAAAGAGCACCAACCAAAACAGTGGTGTCCGCTTTGATGCAGCAACCGAGAATGGGCAAAAGGTCACATATTATGGTTACATAGAGGAGATATGGGAACTTGACTATGGACCCTCCTTTAAGGTCCCTTTGTTCCGGTGCAAATGGTTCAAGCTAACAGGAGGTGGGGTAAAGGTGGACCAGCAATACGGAATGACAATGGTGGATTTCAACAATCTTGGTTACCTTGACGAACCATTCGTCCTAGCGAAAGATGTCGCTCAGGTTTTCTATGTGAAGGACATGAGTAGCAAACCGAGGAAACGGAAAGATAAGAAAACGATCAGTGCATCATGCGATGATCCAAAGCGCCAGATTGTTCTTTCAGGGAAAAGAAACATCGTGGGAGTGGAGGACAAGACAGACATGTCAGAAGATTATAATATGTTTGCTGAAATTCCGCCCTTCAAAGTGAACAACGACCCAAGCATTAAGTTAAATGATGAGGATGCTCCATGGATACGGCACAATCGTAAGCAAGCAGGGACACAAGGGAAGAAATGATGTGTAATAATTTATTGTATCAAACCTTTTGTCAAACCTTCAAGGGGTTTTAAAATGAATTAGTTTTATTTTTCTGATTTTTTTGATATATAATTGTATTTTTAAGATTTTAAAATGAATTAGTTTTATTTTTCTGATTTTAAAAGGAAAAAGGAAGAAGAAGAAAGAAGGAAAAAGGAAGAAAAAAACAGAAGAAAAAAACAGAAGAAAAAGGAAAAACAGAAGAAAAAAACAAATAGAAGAAAAACATAAAAAAACAGAAGAAAAAAACAGAAGAAAAAAGGAAAAAGGAAAAAAGGAAGAAAAAAAGAAAATATGCCACCTACTGGGCCACCACGGCCTGAATACGACTAGAAACCCATTAAAGGGCCAGGATTCAGGCCCGCAGAAGGACGAGTAGGCCCACAGGCACATAGTGACAGAATAGGCCCGTAAGCCTGCATTTGAGAGGAGCTCGAAGTGGTGAGCGCAGCCGCGCTTATAAACCACTGTCGAAGCCTCTCGGCTAGCGAGGTGGGACTAAACATCCCACCGCACCGCGCCAGTTCTAGCACAGACCTTTAGTCGCGGTTGGGAAGGCGGACCGCGACTAAAGGGTACCTTTAGTCGCGGTCCGCCTCTCCAACCGCGACTAAAGGGTCTTTCTGCGCGGGAACGGAGGCGGCGCCAAAACCCTTTAGTCGCGGGTGGGGAGGCGGACCGCGACTAAAGGGTGCCCTTTAGTCGCGGTTGGGGTGGCGGGCCGCGACTAAAGGGTACCTTTAGTCGCGGTCCGCCTCTCCAACCGCGACTAAAGGTGCGTCTATAAATACTGCACTTAGCAGTTTTGCCACTTCCCATTCTCCTCTCTCTCGACGCCGAAGCGCTGCC
>NC_041380.1:44952861-44964067 GCF_002162155.2 Triticum dicoccoides
AAAAAAAGGAAGAAGAAAAAAAGAAAGAATTTTTAAAATTAAATACGTGAAAATACGTGAAAGAATTTTTTGTGTCTAATAAAATCAATTTTTTGAAATACACGAATAATTTTTAAATTCACGAATATGTCATGAATCAGTGAAAAAATTAAATACGTGAACTATTCTGAAATCCCTAAACATTTTTTGAATACACAATATGTTTTTATTCCTGTTTTTTCCACAAAATCATCAATATTTTTTGAAAACCTTTTTTTTTGCAAAATCACAATGTTTTTGTATCCATGAACATTTTATGATTCATTTTTTTGAATTCACATACATTTTATGATTTCTCAAATATCTTTTTTCATTGCTATATTTTGATATACTGAATTGTTTTAAAGATGAAAAGGATAAAAACAGGAAAAGAAAAAATGAAATGAAATGAAAAAGAAAAGAAAAAAAGAGTGTGGCCAGCACCCCCCGCCCTGCACATGGGCCATCCCGACCCCACATATATTCGTCTCCATCCGCATCCCTGGCCAAACCCTAGCCAGTCTACTCCAAGCCTCCCCTCTCCGGGACGCCGTCGTCTGCCGCCCCGTCTCGCGCTCTACCGCGACACCCTCTCCCACCCCTTCCTCGCCCCCTCCTTTCGCCACCGCCCTTTCGCCACCGCCACCGCCACCGCCCCCCTTCTTCACTTAATTAATTTGTTTTTACTACATGTTTTCAGGACTGACATAATGGCGGACGATAGAGCTGACCCGATTATGGACAACTATGATCCGAACGGTGAAGCACATATGTTCGGCATCATAAACGGCGATATTCTATATGTGCCGACCGGAGAAGAAGAAGATGATATCTCTTCTTATCTGAACCTTGACGGTGAAGATGAAGGGCGCCGTCAGCAAGATGATGCCGAACAAACGTCGATAAACGACGATCTTCAAATGGAAGTAGCAACCACCTCCGGCGCCGAGGTATATATATACATTGAGCCTCTGGTGATACAAACTAACTGATTTGAATAAATATGTGTGTACTAACGCGCGCGACTCTTTCTTATTTTAGCCCTCGGCCGGATCGTCGAAACAATCGAGTACGTCGTCAAAGCGTGGCGCAACCAAGACGATGAAACAAGGAGAAACATGCATCATCGAGGTTGTCGACAGTGCAACCGGCAGGCCGCTGGAGCCCCGCAAGAACGCCACCAAGTTTGTCAGCCAATGCGGAGCCATTGTTAGAGACAACGTCTCGATCACCGTCCAGGAGTGGAATGAGCCAAAGAAGGCACGAATTGATGGTTTCACTTTTGTCGATAAGAGAACAAAAAAAGATTGCTTCAAGAAGCTTATGGAACATTTCGTTCTACCTCCGGAATACAACAAATTCGATGAGGAGGGTAACAAGATTGAGGAAAACAAGGAGAGGAGGAGGCTAGTCAAACAGTTCGCTCTTCATAAGATGGCCGACGCATTCCGGAAATTCAAGCAAAATCTAGCCCATGACTTTGTCAAGCAGAACAAGACTCCGGATTTCAAAGGACAATATGAGAAACTGAAACATGATTGGCCAGAATTTGTGAAGCAAAAGAAATCAGAGCAGTTCATTCAAATATCGAAAAAAAATAAGGAAAATGCGGCTAAGAAGGAGTACAATCATGTTATGGGGCCAGGAGGGTATCGCCTTTGGGAGCCTAGGTGGGAGAAGATGGAGAACGAGCTGAGGGCGCGAGGAATCCGTCCAGGTACGGAGGGATGGGACCCAAGGGCCAAAAGCTGGTGGTACGGGCATGGGGGAACGCTGAACCCGGAGACAGGGGAGTGTGTTTACCGGGGCAAATTAATTAAACCCACCCAAGCCCTTATTAACGCAATGAGGGATGCTCAACAGGGGAAGATCAAGTTCAACAGAGAGAACGACGCGCTGACAAAAGCCCTCGGGAATCCTGAACACGGAGGACGTGTACGAGGCATGGGGCACATTCCGTGGAAAATAGGGTTCCCCCAGAACGATGACCCGTACGGTTACAGAAGCCGTAAGAGAAAGATGGATCGGGAAGCAGATGTTGTGGCGCGGTTGGCATCGGAAATTGATGTGATGAAGAAAACCATGAGTGTACTAGTAGCCGAAAGAGATGCAGCTCGGGTGCAGCGTGAAGATCATCCAGCGGATCTCGGAAGCCAGCAGCGGAGAAGCAGCGTGGCTTCCACGGAGGCCCCACCAGCTGGTGCAGATGCACCGACGATCGAAATTACTGCACCGGAGCCTCTGGTGGTCCAAATTACTGCACCGGAGCCTCTGGTGGTCGAAATTACTTCACCGGAGCCTCCTCGCTACCCCGTGGACGATATAAAGGAGATGAAAGAATGTCATCTGTATTATCCTATCGGGAACATGTCCATGAAGGTAGCCATCGGCAGTGCTTTACCATGTTTACCTGGAGCACTCCACCACAACAACCCCATTCAAGATGGCTATGCTCGTGTCACGGTGGAGGACATAGTCCAAGGGTTTGAGGACCTGGAGATTGACATTGCTACACCTGAAGGGGAGAAAAGACTTGGAGATGTCAAGCGCCATTTCATTCTATGGCAAAAGAAGTTTATCAAGTTTCCAGGCGAGGCGCCAAGGACAACAAGTCCACCCCCCTACGGTGGTGGTGGTGGCGGTGGTGGTGGTGGTGGTGGTGGTGGTGGTGGTGGTGGTGGCGGTTCACCTACACCTCCGTCACGTCAGCCGACGCCGCCCCCCAGTCCACAACGTCCGGCGGGTGATCAGCCGCCGCCCCCCAGTCCTCGTCCGGGGGGTGATCAGACGCCGCCCCCCAATCCACCTCCGGCAAAGAAGCAGAAGCAGTCCTGGATTATTAACCCGGACCCTTATGTACCTAAGACCACAAAGGTACCGGAGCCATCACTGAAGCCTCTCCCCACAAGGCCTTGGGAACGTAGTGCCGAGGAAGTCGACGCGGCCGCGGCTGCTGATTTGGAGAAATGGAAGGCGGACTGCAAGAAGAAAAGAGAGCCCGAGCCCAAGCCAGTATTTTCTGATGAGCAAAAGAAGTGGGCTAAGTCATTTTTGAGCACACCGTCCCAAGCCGCGAAGAATCTGCCTAACGACTATGCACGTGAACTTCGCAGGCAGGCACTCATGTTCAAGGAGAACAAAGAGCGGGAGAAGGCCGAAAGTAAGAAAAGCGGGAAACAAGTTGCCCAGCTCGGGGAACAAAGTAAACAATCGATTGCCCCGCTTATAGTGGAAGCCTTCTGTCCGGATGCCCCCGAGATCATACAAGCTGCGGCAGCACAGGGATTGACTGTAACGAGTGCCAGAGAACAAGCGGCCAACTTAGGTATTACTCTTCGTGAACTGTTAGGCCTTGATGAGGCGCCAGTGAAGGAGGTAGTAATTACATATGTCAAGAATGGGCCTCTCGTCGAGCCTGCGCAGGAAAAGGATCTACCTCCACAAATGAAAGGTCTGCTGAAATGGTACAAGGGTTACATAAAAAATAAAAACGCCAAAGAATATATTTATGCGGAAGTTAGACATGAGCATCACTTCAAACATTACTATGTACAAATTGAACTGAGTGAATTGTTCCAGCTTTTCAATCTGCGCGAGCTCGATAAATCTATCATCAGTTGCTACGTTCTGTAAGTGATTTATTAATTTCTACCCCATCTCGTTCATATTGCCTGCACTATATATATGTCCTAACTATATTGTTGTGTCCGCTATTATACATGCAGAATGAAGATTAAGGAATGCAGAGTAAGGAACATCCATGATGTTGGGTTCATTGACCCACACATCGTTAATGGACATGTGTTGGAGCGTCACCCCGCCGACGTGGAGGCAGACCTGTGGCAGTTTCTTACAAAGCCGGAACTCAAAAGTGATATCTATTTCCTTACCATTTTGAGTGAGTGTTTCTGTCTTGAGCACATTCTCTTTTGTTTACTCCATGCATGGTATGTGGCCGGCTAATCGATGAGTTATGCATGACGTACTGTGCATGTATCGTGTCCGCAGGTTCCACTGGATTCTGCTAGTAATTAAAGTTAACACCTCAGAATGTCTCGTCCACGACTCTGTGAATATGGATCCAAAGCTTTGGGGCGGCATGAGAAGAATGCTGCAGAAGTAATTATTTTCATTCATTTGCGCTCTATATCGATCGGCCTATTTCGTTCATTTCCTAATATCAAGTAACTAATTAATAACTCTCTTGTTCATTTAATTTTCTTTGCCTCGTAGGGTTTGGAGACGGTTCGTAGATACAAAGGTCGGTGAATTCAAAAAAGAGCTAGAATTCAAAATGTTAAAGGCTAAGAATGCTGGGGATATTCAGCCACCGGAGACCAATCTATGTGGATACTATGTCTGTGAGATGATCCGGAGATACACCTCTGAGCGGGTTCCGAGTGATACCAATGCTAAGAGGAAGAACCTCCGGTGGATGCTTAGTCCAGAAGCTCGCTTCCGACCACTTCAAGAGGAACTAGCTGGATGGTTCAGCAGGGAAGTCCTCCATCCTAAAGGAGAACACTATTACGAGGACGTAGAACTTTATATGCATTAAATCATGTATGGAAACTTGTTCAAAATTGTATATGGTCATCCGATGATATTGAATATATATTGTATATTCCTCTTGAATTCTTTTTGGTTCTAATTTCAAATTTATTTGAAATTGTACATTCATATGCATGTATGTAGTACCGTAGAATATATGAAACTCCTTCAAAATTAAAATAAAGCACAAAAGAAATAAAACAATACAAATTAAACAGAAAACAGGTTTAAGGGGGGGGGGGCTAAAACCCTAAACCTGCGGCGGCCTTTAGTCGCGGTTGGCCAGAAGAACCGCGACTAAAGGTCCTCCGCCCCGACGGCCACCTGGCGCCCACGTGGACGGGCCTTTAGTCGCGGTTCTTAAGCAACCGCGACTAAAGGGGGGGGGCTTTAGTCGCGCCCGTTCTGTCGCGGTTGCGCAACCGCGACTAATGGCAGTTGCGAACCGCGACCAAAGGCCCTTTTTCCACCAGTGTATATTGGTCGGGATCAGCTAGAAATAAGGCAGTAGACCAGTGTTGTCTGCTTTATGACCATTTCGTGTAAGGAAATTATGACCGTTCTGACCAAAATGGTCGATATAGTTGAGGGTTTGGATCCCCCCGAACAGCTTGTGACCAATTGATCTCAAATGGTCATAGATCTATGACCAATTCTTCTAGGATCACTGACAGAAGGTCACTAGTTGACATATTTCTTGTAGTGGAAATTGAGGTTGCGTCATATTATTCATCTGTATAATCTCTTTCGTGAAAATGATGGAAAGGAAAATTGTGCTCAATTGATAGAAGAAGAATTTAATAAAATGTTTGGCATAAAATCTTTGAATGATGAGCATGATTGCTATGTTGTTGGTATGAATTCTTTGAATATCCATGATACTAATGATATGTAAAGGCATAAACTTGGGGATGATATGTTTAATGAAGATGATATTTTTTGTCCCCCAAGTTTTGATGATAGCATGCCTCCTATTTATGATGATTATACTGATGAAAGTGAGTTTGGAAGAGTGTCAACTCTTGGTACTAATGATCCCACTATTTTGGAGGGTGTTGAATCTTACTGGAATAATGATAGAAGTGGATTTGGAGAGGTCATGACTCTATTTAGTGATGAATCCACTACTTTGGAAGATGTTTCAATTGACAATGATAAAAAAATTCCTACGTATGATGATTATTGTGACGACATGTATGTTAAAAATAGTAATGATATCCATGAAACTAGTCATGCTCAAATTGATTGTGTTAATCAAGTGTCATATGATAGTTATTTCATTGCATTTGCTCCCAGTATTATGAATGATAATAAATTTGCTTATGTGGAGAGTAGTAAAATTTCTATGCTTATGAATCATGAAAAGAATGCTTTATGTGATAGCTATATTGTTTAATTTATTCATGATGCTACTGAAAATTATTATGAGAAAGGAACATTTGCTTTTACATATCTCAATAATATCAAGTTTCCACTCTATGTGTTGAAAATCTTGACATCATGCTTGTTTTGCCTTCTTAGGCTAGTTGATTCTTGTTCTCATAAATTGTTTGCTCACGAAATCCCTATCCATAGAAAGTGGGTTAGACTTAAATGTGCTTGCCAAGTGATTCATAATGCTCTATTCGTGTTTCAATTCTTTACTTTTATGTTAGCATCATTGAAATCATCATGCCTAGCTAAAAAGACATTAAAGAAAAGCGCTTGTTGGGATACAACCCAATAATTACCCTACTGTTTTTGTGTGTTCAAATGATTAAGCTAATGTAATAACAATGTTTTATAGCTTTTGTTTCAATTAAGTACCAAGTAAAGCTTTTGGGGTAGTGTGGATGATAGTTGACTTGATTCTATGCGAAAACCTAAACTTTTGCTTTTAGTAACATAATTTTTTATATTCACTGGAACACGACAAAATTCTGATATTTTTACACACGATTTATATACAAATTTTCTACGTTGTCCTAATTTTTAGGGAATTTTGAATTTACATATGTGTGGTCATTGTCTAGATCATTATAGACTATTCTGTTTTTGTCAGATTCTATTTTCAATGCATAGTTTGCTTGTTTTACTATTTCCATTGCTTATATTAAGTGATATAAATTGTGGGAAAAAAGGTACAATAGGGATTGTTTGAGAAAAATTATGAATCTTGTCTTTGATAGTATCCAAGCGACTGATTTGCTCTTTATCATACTAACCTATCTCTTGAAGTTCCGTTAAGCTTTGTGTGATTGAAGTTTTGAAGTTTTTGGTAAGATATCGATATGAGGAGAATAAGGAGTGGCAAGATCGTAAGATTGGATGGGGATGCCCAATGCACCCCAAGGTAATATTCAAGGAAGACTCAAGCAACTAAGCTTGAGGATGCCCCGAAAGGCATCCCCTCTTTCGTCTCCAACATTATCGGTAACCTTACTTGGAGCTATATTTTTATTCATCCCATGATATGATTTTTGCTTGGAGCATCATTTTATTTTATTAGGATTTGCATGTTGTAATTTAGAGCAATGTTTTGCATCTTTTATTTCCATAAAAGGGTCAAGTATAGCCTTTACCATGCTTATTTTGCAAGTCTATATGTTGCTGTTTGAAAATAGAAAGTTTGTTGTTATGTTTTGAATATTTGTGAATAGTCAGAACATGATAAAATCTTGAAATTTTTACACAATATGCTACAACAAATTTTCTACAGTGTGGTAATTTTCAGAATTTTTGGAGTTATAAAAGTATGGATCTTCCTTAATCCTTTACAAGCGGTTCTGTTTAGACAGATTGCTGTTGTGATTGCATTGTTTGCATATGTTTGCTTGTTTAATGATTCTATTTGAGGATAGGAGTATTAATATACATAGTCATTTAGTATGCAATATCAAATTATAATTTTAGTGATTTTCTGCAGTAAAGGATGATAAGGTTTTGCATTTATTTATACTAAATTATCTCACGAGTTCTTGTTGAGTTTTGTGTTGATGAAGTTTTTAAGAATTAGGGAAACCGCGATATGAGAGGAATAGAGGAGACACATGATATCAAGCTTGGAGATGTCCAAGGCATCCCTAGTTAATATTTCAAGAAGTCTCAAGTATCTAAGCTTGGGGATGCCCCGGTTGGCATCCCACCTTTCTTCTTCAATAATGATCGATCAGTTTTGTTTGAGCCTAAGTTTTTTGCTTTTTCACATAATATGTGCTATCCTTAGAATGTCATTTTATTTTGTTTTGCTTGCTATTTGAACAAAATACTTAAGATCTTTTTTTTAAATGAGAGAGAGTCTTCACATAGCTACTTAATCATTTGAATACCCATTGATCTTCACTTATATCTTTTTGGAGTAGTTTATCATTTACTCTCGTGCTTCACCTATATCCTATGAGTAAATATCATAAATTTTAAATTATATATGTTTCATATGCTTATCACATGGGGAGTAATGACTTCATATATAAGAAGTATATGTGGTAAAATTTATTGAAAGTTAGCAAACACAACATTGATCACATGAACATTTCATGAAAGAATATTGAAGGAAGAGATATTTCACATATAAATATAGTATCTTGGACATCTTCTATGATTGTGAGCCACATTAATTATTTTTAAACTTGAACAAATTAGTTGAACTTGGGCAAGGAAGACAATGTAATTAGTTATGCTTGGGTATATCTGTATAAAAGTTATATTGTTATGGATCCTCCAACATGTGGTGCTTGCTTATAATCTTTTGCTAGCCAAAAATTCATACTAAGTAGATATATTACTTGTGCATCCAAAAACTTTTAAACCCAGTTTCTTGGCATAAATGTCCACCATATCTACATATGGATTGAATAAGATCCTTCAAATAAGTTGTCATCGGTGCAAAAAAAAATTGCTCATAAATAGTATGATCTTTTATTATAAGGGAAAATAAGTGTTGTACGAACTTGTGATGGTAAAGAAATAAAAGTGACAGACTGCATAATAAAAGTTGCTATCACAAAGGGCAATATAACGTGATATTCCTTTGCATTAAGGGCTTGCACATCCAAAAATAAAAAGCGCATGCCAACCTCTGCTTTCCTCTGCGAAGGGTCTATCTTTTATTTTTATGTATTTACTTTCATCCAAGAGTGAATAGTATTCCTTCTCATTTCAAACTTAATTATTCTCTAGTTGGCAAGTATCATGTGGTGGGGAAAGATCCAAGCATATATGGCCATTCAAATATGTTTGATCATGAATTATTATTGTTGACAATTATCTATATGATAAATAAGTTGGGAGGCATACATGGTCAACATTTTTAATATTTTCAAATAGAAGATTAACATTTTTCAAATACATGGTCAATATTGTTCAAATACACACTGTTAAACTTTTTCAAATGCTTGATTGACATTTTTCAAATACAAGATTGACATTTTCTTATACGTGATCAACAACTTTCTATGCACTTTTAACACTTTTTTTCAAAAGCTTGATTGACATTTTCTAAATGATATATTAACATTTTTTGAAGGGAAAACTTTGTTTTTGCCACTCAAGTTTTTGCCAACTTTGCTTATGCCACTCTAAAATTTGAGATTTCACTTTTGCCACTCTTAGCTTTTGACAATATATCACTTTTGCCATTCCATGGCAAAAGCAAAAAATTTAGAGTGGAAATTGTGATACATGTCAAAAGCTAAGAGTGGAAAAAGTGAAATGAAAAATTATCGTTTTTGCCACGGAATGGCATTTGTGATGTATTATCAAAAGTTAAGAGTGGCAAAAGTGAGATATCAAATTCTAGAGTGGCATAAGCAAAGTTGGCAAAAACTAGAGTGGCAAAAACAAAGTTTTCCCTTTTTTGAACACATGTCAACATTTTTTCTACACACATTTAACATTTTAAAAAATGCTTGATTAAAAAATTTCAAATACTTGTTCAACATTTCTTCAAATTCTTGAGTAACATTGTTTATATACATGATCAAAAAAATTCATCACTTTTTAATACATGGTCAACATATTTTCTATTGACATTTAACATTGTTCAAATGCTTGATTGACATTTTTCAAATGCTTAATTAACAACTTTATATAAATGAATAAATTTCATTATTTTTTAATATATGCTCAACATTTTTTCTATACACGTTTAACATTTTTTCAAATGCTTGATCAACTTTTTTCAAATATTTGTTCAATGTTATTTTAAATAATTGAATACCATTTTTATATACATGATAAAAAGATTAATCATTTTTTAATGTATGGTACACATTTTTGCTATACAAAATTGAACATTTTTCAAATGCTTATCAACAGTTTTTAAATACTTGTTCATTTTTTTCAAATGCTTAATTAACATTTTTCAAATACATGATCAAATTGTTTGTACACACTTTTTTATACAATTTCCATATACATGATAAATATTTTTTGTATACACATTTTTCAAATGCTTGTTCAATAATTTTCAATTTTTTTAATAGAGTGGTTTTTGGAAAATTTTAAAGTATAAACACAAATAAAAAAGATAAAGCAAAAAATAATAATAAATGAAGCAAACAATAAATAGGATTATATACAGATACAATTATTTAAAGTATAAACAGAAGTAAAAAATGAAGCAAAAAAAGTAAACAACAACAAAAACATAAAAAAGGAGGCTGTGGCCTCTCCCGCTCCTGGTGCGGCCATCACGGTCTCCCCTTCAGCGAGGGTTCCTACTCTCTTGCTGGACGCGAGATATAGGGCGACCCATTGGGGGATGGATAATGGGAATTGACCATGGTTGTTCTAAAAGAAAAGCTATGTATGCGGTCCACCTTGTAAAAACATTCTAATCTAAAATTAGTGTCACAATTTTAATCTAAGCTTAGTCCAAAACTAATTCAAAATTGCAACATTTTGGATTGAGGGAGTATGTACAAGGTCCTTACAAAGGCAGTGTGTCGCTCAAAAAAAAAACAAAGGCAGTGTGTGAATATTGTAAAAGAAAAGGCAATGTGTACATGGGCACATAAAAAGATTTTTTTCCATTAAACAAATTAGTGTATTTGGGATAAAATGTGGAATTTTTCTAAGAATGTTCAGAATTTTAAAATTTTTATGGATTCAAAAAATGAAGGGATTTTAAAAAATCATGAATTTAAATAATTGTATAGAATACAAAAAATTATCGTGTATTTGAAAAATTGTTGTGAATTTAACTAATGTTAACGAATATTTAAAAAGTTCATGAATTTCAAAAAAATGTGGGAAAATTCATACAATGTTTAGGAATTTAAAAATCTTCATGGATTTAAAACATGATTATGAATTTCAAAAAATGTTCATGAAATGAAATCGGAAAATGCTCGTAGCATTTGGAACATGTGATCTCTAGGGGTGAAGGATGTTATTACCTATGATTATCCCAAGTAGTGGCCTTGGATGGGTTATGTTCAACATCTTTTTTTTTGTAGCCTTCTTAAGGAATTTACTAAATTTACCTGTCTAAGCTATATTTTTGTTTCCGCTGTTAGAGTTGTAACTTGATCATGAGACCCTTGTTTGTATTAAGTTTTTATCGCTACAGATTGTTGTATACATATGTTGTAGTTATGCATAAGAGTTTTGTTATGTTACTTGTTGTTCATAGTGTGCAGATTGTGTGTGTGCGCGC
>NC_041380.1:44964606-44980257 GCF_002162155.2 Triticum dicoccoides
ATCTTTGATATGCATTTTCTAGTGGAATGACCAGATTTGCATATCGCTGAGATGGACGAGAGTTGACTATGGAAAATCTGCAAAAATGGTGAACAACCTAAATGTCACAAGGTTGGAGAGTACATGCCCTATATTCTATGGATTTCAGTCCACATGGCATAGTACGGGTGACAAATGATGGAGGAGGGAGAGTGTTATTGTTGTGGAGCATGTAGAAGACCGTCTAAAATAAGGAGCAGACAAACTGCGAATTTGACTCAGGTCGACTAAAGAACAACAGAAAATTCCTTGAAGTTCAGACATGCATTAAAAATAGCATTAATTCTGAGTTCAAAAAATATCTTATATGCGGCATCAAATATGCGAGTTATTCACTTTCACGCATGCCAGGAAAGAAGCTACCAGGATGATTATACAACGGGTGTTGTTGAATATGGTGACTTTATAATCGGCATGTAATTGTTATAGATGGATACTCCGAGAGTTTGGGAACACAAAACAAGAGTAGGGACAAACTTAATTTTCTTGGGAGCACCGATAGTGATGAAGAAAAAAAATGGACTACAGATGCATGTGGAGTCCAGTCAAGGAAGTGATAACGAAGCTCACGATTAACGGTCCAAGTCCGATGTATATATGTGGATGTCACGCATGATCGCTTCAAGATGGCACGGATATGTTCACCAAGATGAAGTGTTAAAATATATGTGTGCGTGTTAAGCTATAGTTCACTATAATTAGCGAAATGTTAAGTGTTGGTGTCTAGACACATGTAACCCAGATCTATGAGGTAGCCAAATAAATTACACATAAACTGGAAGGCTAGATAGAGATCATGATGGAATAGTTCGACGTCAGGATGGCCGAACTATGGACGACGACCTGATGCAGAGAGATGGTGGTGCAGCGGCGACGGTCACACAGCTGCTGAGATCGCGAAAAAGTGATGGCAACAACACATGAGTGACCTGCTGGTGGTGCTACTCAAGCACCCGGTTTCGAGCCAATAAAATTTACCCTTTGTCAAAAAGGATGACCCAACTGACCATGACAAATGGTTGTAGATGTTGTCTCGTGGCCTTGACGGAATTGTGGTCGCTTGTACTATGTCAATTTAATACATGAGAATTATCGCATGTAGTCATGCTCGAGGAACGTAAGAATGTTGATGAACCTTATATTTATTTTTGTAAGAAAGTGCAATTATAGATGCCCACATACACGCACATACACTCACTGATGCACGCACACTCTACCCCTATGAGCATTTTCAAGATACTATGATTGAGGAAGTCACCACATGTGCCTTGTAGTCGAGTAAAACATCTCCTCCTCGTAAATGTACCTCGCCGCGGTCATGTGGCGACTTAAAAATTTATAATATCTGGTTGTAGAGAACTTAACACTAAATCCGAAAAAAAATACACCAACCGTGTCCGTATCCGTGACCGTCGCTTTTCGAGGGAGTTCAGAAAGAGAACACGGTGAGGTTATGTTTGACTCATAAATAGTTCAAGATCACTTACTGATCATTACTAGTTTGCGACCATTATGCGTAGTTTACTCTTCTTACTCTTGTACCCGTAAGTTAGTCACCATACAATACTTAGTGCTTGCTGCAACCTCACCACTTAATCATTCCATACCTATTGAGCTTTACTAGTCTTGATACCCATGGTAATGGTATTGCTGAGTCCTCATGACTTACAGATTACTACAACAATAGTTGCAGGTACAGGTAATGCGATGATCTGACGTGAGAGCGATGCTTGCTTGTTTTGGAGTTCTTCTTCTGCTTAGATCAGGAGTTAGGTTCCTGGTCGGCAGCCTGGGCTAGCAGGGTGGATGTCGTTTGTGTTTTTTGTTTGTTTTCATCCGTAGTCGGATGCCTCTCTTCTGTACGATGTTCGATATATTCATGTGGCAAGTGTATGCCTTTGTATGAATCCTCATTTGTGTTGTATATGATACAATATAATGATATCCACCTTGCAAAAGCGTCTTCAATATGCGTTTCTATCCTTGGTGGGACCTTCAAGTTCCTTTCGGATAGGATCGCATATTGGGCGTGACATTCCAGCACCGCCAGGATCTCGGTTGCGCGGGGATGGATGTGTAGTGGATGTTGACCATAGGGTGCATAATCGACACGAGCTAGGGAGATGCCTAAAGTGTTCAAGCCAGCAATCGGCGCAACATTAACTGCAGCCACAGCGGAGCCTTGCTTGTTGCTCGTGTTCCCGGCCATGTGAAGGCTAGAGAAGTAGAAGTCTTCTACCATCGTGGAACAAAAATATATATATATATATATATATAAGAAATAGTTTAAGGAAAAAGTATATTTTTCGTCCCTGAATTCTCCCTAAAATATAAAAATGGTCCTTCAACTTCAAAACCGTCAAACCTTGCTCCTTCAACTTCTTAAACCGGATTAGTTTAGTCCCTTGGCCAATAAAAGTGGTTTTAATGCTGACTTGGCATGGTTTTAGCCGGCCGACACCCACGTGGCAATTTTTTTCTTGCTTCCCATGATAGCTCAACTGGGCATTTTGTGGAGCAGCCGGCGTGCGCACGGCAACTAGAGAAGGATTTCGGCGCGCACGCAGAGGATGCAGGCGGCCAGGCAGTGGCGGAGCTAGAACTTTTTGTTGGGGAACGTTGCAGAAAACAAAAAATTTTCTACGGTTTCACCAAGATCCATCTATGAATTCATCTAGAAACGAGTGATCGGATGCATCTACATACCTTTGTAGATCGCGAGCGGAAGCGTTCAAAGAACGGGGATGAGGTAGTCGAACACGACGTGATCCAAATCACCGGAGATCCTAGCACCGAACGGACGGCACCTCCGCGTTCAACACATGTACGGTCAGCGTAACGTCTCCTTCTTCTTGATCCAGCAAGAGGGAAGGAGAGGTTGAGGAAGATGGCTCCAGCAGCAGCACGACGGCGTGGTGGTGATGGAGCTGCAGTACTCCGTCAGGGCTTCGCCAAGCGCTATGGAGGAGGAGGAGGTGTTGGAGAGGGAGAAGGAGGCAACCAAAGGCATGGATGAAAAAGCCCTCCTTCTCCCACTATATATAGGAGGGCCTAGGGGGGGGGGCGGCCCTAGGATATCCAATCTCCTAGGGGGGCGGCGGCCAAGGGAGGTTTCCCTCCCCCCCAAGGCACCTAGGGGTGCCTTCCACTTGTGGGACTCTTCCCCTTTGGAAACCCTAGGCGCATGGGCCCCTTGGGGCTGGTGCCCTTGGCCCATGTAGGCCAAGGCGCACCCCCTTACAGCCCATGTGGCCCCCGGGGCAGGTGGACCCACCCGATGGACCCCCGGGACCCTTCCGGTGGTCCCGGTACAATACCGGTGACCCCGAAACTTGTCCCGATGGCTGAAACAGCACTTCCTATATATAATTCTTTACCTCCGGACCATTTCGGAACTCCTCGTGACGTCCGGGATCTCATCCGGGACTCCGAACAACATTCGGGTTACTGCATATACATATCCCTACAAGCCTAGCGTCACCGAACCTTAAGTGTGTAGACCCTACGAGTTCGGGAGATATGTAGACATGACCGAGACGACTCTCCGGTCAATAACCAACAGCGGGATCTGGATACCCATGTTGGCTCCCACATACTCCACGATGATCTCATCGAATGAACCACGATGTCGAGGATTCAAGCAACCCCGTATACAATTCCCTTTGTCAATCGATATGTTACTTGCCCGAGATTCGATCGTCGGTATCCCAATACCTCGTTCAATCTCGTTACCGGCAAGTCACTTTACTCGTACCGTAATGCATGATCCCGTGACCAGACACTTGGTCACTTTGAGCTCATTATGATGATGCATTACCGAGTGGGCCCAGTGATACCTCTCCGTCATACGGAGTGACAAATCCCAGTCTTGATCCGTGTCAACCCAACAGACACTTTCGGAGATACCCGTAGTCTACCTTTATAGTCACCCAATTACGTTATGACGTTTGGTATACCCAAAGCACTCCTACGGTATCCGGGAGTTACGCGATCTCATGGTCTAAGGAAAAGATACTTTGACATTGGAAAAACTCTAGCAAACGAACTATACGATCTTTAAGCTATGTTTAGGATTGGGTCTTGTCCATCACATCATTCTCCTAATGATATGATCTCGTTATCAATGACATCCAATGTCCATAGTCAGGAAACCATGACTATCTGTTGATGAACGAGCTAGTCAACTAGAGGCTTACTAGGGACATGTTGGTGTCTGTTATTCACACATGTATTACGATTTCCGGATAACACAATTATAGCATGAATAAAGACAATTATCATGAACAAGGAAATATAATAATAATGCTTTTATTATTGCCTCTAGGGCATATTTCCAACAGTCTCCCACTTGCACTAGAGTCAATAATCTAGTTACATTGTGATGAATCGAACACCCATGGAATTCTGGTGTTGATCATGTTTTGCCCTAGGGAGAGGTTTAGTCAACGGATCTGCTACATTCAGGTCCGTATGCACTTTACAAATATCTATGTCTCCATCTTGAACATTTTCACGAATGGAGTTGAAGCGACGCTTGATGTGCCTTGTCTTCTTGTGAAACCTGGGCTCCTTGGCAAGTGCAATAGCTCCAGTGTTGTCACAGAAGAGTTTGATTGGCCCCGATGCATTGGGTATGACTCCTAGGTCGGTGATGAACTCCTTCGCCCATATTGCTTCATGTGCTGCCTCCGAGGCTGCCATGTACTCCGCTTCACATGTAGATCCCGCCACGACGCTCTACTTGCAACTGCACCAGCTTACTGCCCCACCATTCAAAATATACACGTATCCGGTCTGTGACTTAGAGTCATCCAGATTTGTGTCGAAGCTAGCGTCGACGTAACCCTTTACGACGAGCTCTTCGTCACCTCCATAAATGAGAAGCATTTCCTTAGTCCTTTTCAGGTACTTCAGGATATTCTTGACCGCTGTCCAATGTTCCTTGCCGGGATTACTTTGGTACCTTCCTACCAAACTTACGGCAAGGTTTACATCAGGTCTGGTACACAGCATGGCATACATAATAGAACCTATGGCTGAGGCATAGGGGATGACACTCATCTCTTCTATATCTTCTGCCGTGGTCGGACATTGAGCTGAGCTCAATTTCATACCTTGTAACACAGGCAAGAACCCCTTCTTAGATTGATCCATATTGAACTTCTTCAATATCTTATCAAGGTATGTGCTTTGTGAAAGACCTATGAGGCGTCTTGATCTATCTCTATAGATCTTGATGCCTAATATATAAGCAGCTTCACCAAGGTCCTTCATTGAAAAACTCTTATTCAAGTAGGCCTTGATGCTGTCCAAGAGTTCTATATCATTTCCCATCAAAAGTATGTCATCTACATATAATATGAGAAATGCTACAGAGCTCCCACTCACTTTGTTGTAAACGCAGGCTTCTCCATAAGTCTGCGTAAACCCAAACGCTTTGATCATCTCATCAAAGCGAATGTTCCAACTCCGAGATGCTTGCACCAGCCCATAAATCGAGCGTTGGAGCTTGCACACCTTGTCAGCATTCTTAGGATCGACAAAACATTCCGGCTGCATCATATACAATTCTTCCTTAAGGAAACTATTAAGGAATGCCGTTTTGACGTCCATTTGCCATATCTCATAATCGTAGAATGCGGCAATTGCTAACATGATTCGGACGGACTTTAGCTTCGCTACCGTTGAGAAAGTCTCATCATAGTCAACCCCTTGAACTTGTCGATAACCCTTAGCGACAAGCCGAGCTTTATAGATGGTCACATTACCATCCGCGTACGTCTTCTTCTTAAAGATCCATTTATTTTCTATGGCTCGCCGTTCAACGGGCAAGTCAGTCAAAGTCCATACTTCGTTTTCATACATGGATCCTATCTCGGATTTCATGGCTTCTAGCCATTTGTCGAAATCCGGGCCCGCCATCGCTTCTTCATAGTTCGAAGGTTCACCGTTGTCTAACAACATGATTTCCAAGACAGGGTTGCCGTACCACTCTGGTGCGGAACGTGTCCTTGTGGACCTTCGAATTTCAGTAGGAGCTTGATCAGAAGTATCTTGATCATTATCATTAACTTCCTCTCTAGTCGGTGCAGGCACCTCAGGAACATTTTCTTGAGTTGCGCCATTTTCTGGCTCAAGAGGTAATACTTCATCAAGTTCTACTTTCCTCCCACTTACTTCTTTCGAGAGAAACTCCTTCTCTAGAAAGGATCCATTCTTGGCAACAAAGATCTTGCCTTCGGATCTGAGGTAGAAGGTATACCCAATAGTTTCTTTAGGGTATCCTATGAAGACGCATTTTTCCGACTTGGGTTCGAGCTTTTTAGGTTGAAGTTTCTTGACATAAGCATCGCATCCCCAAACTTTTAGAAAATGACAACTTAGGTTTCTTACCAAACCATAATTCAAACGGTGTCGTCTCAACGTATTTCGACGGAGCCCTATTTAAAGTGAATGCGGCAGTCTCTAAAGCATAGCCCCAAAAAGATAGCGGTAAATCGGTAAGAGACATCATAGATCGCACCATATCTAATAGAGTGCGATTACGACGTTCGGACACACCATTACACTGAGGTGTTCCAGGCGGCGTGAGTTGTGAAACTATTCCACATTTTCTTAAGTGTGTGCCAAATTCATGACTCAAGTATTCTCCTCCACGATCTGATCGTAGAAACTTGATTTTCCTGTCATGTTGATTCTCAACTTCACTCTGAAATTCCTTGAACATTTCAAAGGTTTCAGACTTGTGTTTCATTAAGTAGACATACCCATATCTACTCAAGTCATCAGTGAGGGTGAGAACATAACGATAGCCACCGCGAGCCTCAACACTCATTGGACCGCACACATCAGTATGTATGATTTCCAATAAGATGGTTGCTCGCTCCATTGTTCCTGAGAACGGAGTCTTGGTCATTTTACCCATGAGGCACGGTTCGCACGTGTCAAATGATTCATAATCAAGAGACTCTAAAAGTCCATCTGCATGGAGCTTCTTCATGCGTTTGACACCTATGTGACCAAGGCGGTAGTGCCACAAGTATGTGGGACTATCATTATCAACCTTACATCTTTTGGTACTCACACTATAAATATGTGTAGCATTATGCTCGAGATTCATTAAGAATAAACCATTCACCATAGGAGCATGACCATAAAACATATCTCTCATATAAATGGAACAACCATTATTCTCGGATTTAAATGAGTAGCCATCTCGAATTAAACGAGATCCCGATACAATGTTCATGCTCAAAGCTGGCACTAAATAACAATTATTGAGGTTTAAAACTAATCTCGTAGGTAAATGTAGAGGCAGCGTGCCGACGGCGATCACATCGACCTTGGAACCATTCCCGACGCGCATCGTCACCTCGTCCTTCGCCAGTCTCCGCTTATTCCGCAGCTCCTGCTTTGAGTTACAAATGTGAGCAACTGCACCGGTATCAAATACCCAAGAGCTACTACGAGTACTGGTAAGGTACACATCAATTACATGTATATCACATATACCTTTTATTTTGCCGGCCTTCTTGTCCGCTAAGTATTTGGGGCAGTTCCGCTTCCAGTGACCACTTCCCTTGCAATAAAAGCACTCAGTCTCGGGCTTGGGTCCATTCTTTGGCTTCTTCCCGGCAGCTTTCTTGCCAGGCGCGGCAACTTCCTTGCCGTCCTTCTTGGAGTTCTTTTTACCCTTGCCCTTCTTGAACTTAGTGGTTTTATTTACCATCAACACTTGATGTTCCTTCTTGACTTCTACCTCTGCTGATTTCAGCATTGCAAATACCTCAGGAATGGTCTTTTGCATCCCCTGCATATTGAAGTTCATCACAAAGCTCTTGTAGCTTGGTGGAAGCGACTGGAGGATTCTGTCAATGACCGCGTCATCCGGGAGATTAACTCCCAACTGAGTCAAGCGGTTATGTAACCCAGACATAGTGAGTATGTGCTCACTGACAGAACTATTTTCCTCCATCTTACAGCTGAAGAACTTGTCGGAGACCTCATATCTCTCAATTCTGGCATGAGCTTGAAAAACCATTTTCAGCTCTTCAAACATCTCATATGCTCCATGTCTCTCAAAACGCTTTTGGAGCCCCGGCTCTAAGCTGTAAAGCATACCGCACTGAACGAGGGAGTAGTCATCAGCACGTGTCTGCCAAGCGTTCATAACGTCTTGGTTCTGTGGGACGGGTGGATCACCTAGCGGTGCTTGTAGGACATAATCTTTCTTGGCAGCTATGAGGATGATCCTCAGGTTCCGGACCCAGTCCGTATAGTTGCTGCCATCGTCTTTCAGCTTGGTTTTCTCTAGGAACACGTTGAAGTTGAGGACAACGTTGGCCATTTGATCTATAAGACATATTGTAAAGATTTTAGACTAAGTTCATGAAAATTAAGTTCATCTAATCAAATTTTTCAATGAACTCCCACTTAGATAGACATCGCTCTTCTAGTCATCTAAGTATAACATGATCCGAGTCAACTAGGCCGTGTCCGATCATCACGTGAGACGGACTAGTCAATGTCCGTGAACATCTTCATGTTGATCGTATCTTCTATACGACTCATGCTTGACCTTTCGGTCTTCTGTGTTCCGAGGCCATGTCTATACACATGCTAGGCTCGTCAAGTCAACCTAAGTGTTTGCATGTGTAAATCTGTCTTACACCCGTTGTATGTGAATGTTAGAATCTATCACACCCGATCATCACGTGGTGCTTCGAAACAACGAACTGTCGCAACGGTGCACAGTTAGGGGGAACACTTTCTTGAAATTATTATGAGGGATCATCTTATTTACTACCGTCGTTCTAAGTAAACAAGATGCTAAACATGATAAACATCACATGCAATCAAATAATAAAAGTGACATGATATGGCCAATATCACATAGCTCCTTTGATCTCCATCTTGGGGCTCCATGATCATCTTGTCACCGGCATGACACCATGATCTCCATCATCATGATCTCCATCATTGTGTCTCCATGAAGTTGCTCGCCAACTATTACTTCTACTACTATGGCTAACGCGTTTAGCAATAAAGTAAAGTAATTTACATGGCGTTTCTCAATGACACGCAGGTCATTCAAAAATAAAGACAACTCCTATGGCTCCTGCCGGTTGTCATACTCATCGACATGCAAGTCGTGATTCCTATTACAATAGCATGAACATCTCATACATCACATATAGATCATTCATCATTCATCACAACTTTGGCCATATCATATCACAAAGCACTTGCTGCAAAAACAAGTTAGACGTCCTCTAATTGTTGTTGCAAGTTTTACGTGGCTGAAGTAGGGTTCTAGCAAGAACGTTTTCTTACCTACGTGAAAGCCACAACGTGATTTGTCAACTTCTATTTACCCTTCATAAGGACCCTTTTCATCGAATCCGCTCCAACTAAAGTGGGAGAGACAGACACCCGCCAGCCACCTTATACAACTAGTGCATGTTAGTCGGTGGAACCGGTCTCACGTAAGCGTACGTGTAAGGTTGGTCCGGGCCGCTTCATCCCACAATACCGTTGAAGCAAGATAAGACTAGTAGCGGCAAGAAAGTTGACAACATCAACGCCCACAATAAATTGTGTTCTACTCGTGCAAGAGAACTACGCATAGACCTAGCTCATGATGCCACTGTTGGGGAACGTTGCAGAAAACAAAATTTTTCCTACGGTTTCACCAAGATCCATCTATGAATTCATCTAGCAACGAGTGATCGGATGCATCTACATACCTTTGTAGATCGCGAGCGGAAGCGTTCAAAGAATGGGGATGAGGTAGTCGAACACGATGTGATCCAAATCACCGGAGATCCTAGCACCGAACGGACGGCACCTCCGCGTTCAACACACGTACGGTCAGCGTAACGTCTCCTTCTTCTTGATCCAGCAAGATGGAAGGAGAGGTTGAGGAAGATGGCTCCAGCAGCAGCACGACGGCGTGGTGGTGATGGAGCTGTAGTACTCCGTCACGGCTTCGCCAAGCGCTATGGAGGAGGAGGAGGTGTTGGAGACGGAGAAGGAGGCAACCAAAGGCATGGATGAAAAAGCCCTCCTTCTCCCACTATATATAGGAGGGCCTAGGGGGGGGGCGCCGGCCCTAGGAGATCCAATCTCCTAGGGGGCGGCGGCCAAGGGAGGTTTCCCTCCCCCCAAGGCACCTAGGGGTGCCTTCCACTTGTGGGACTCTTTCCCTTTGGAAACCCTAGGCGCATGGGCCCCTTGGGGCTGGTGCCCTTGGCCCATGTAGGCCAAGGCGCACCCCCTTACAGCCCAGGTGCCCCCCGGGGCAGGTGGACCCACCCGGTGGACCCCCGGGACCCTTCCGGTGGTCCCGGTACAATACCGGTGACCCCAAAACTTGTCCCGATGGCTGAAACAGCACTTCCTATATATAATTCTTTACCTCCGGACCATTCCGGAACTCCTCGTGACATCCGGGATCTCATCCGGGACCCCGAACAACATTCGGGTTACTGCATATACATATCCCTACAACCCTAGTGTCACCGAACCTTAAGTGTGTAGACCCTACGGGTTCGGGAGATATGTAGACATGACCGAGACGACTTTCCGGTCAATAACCAACAGCGGGATCTGGATACCCATGTTGGCTCCCACATACTCCACGATGATCTCATCGGATGAACCACGATGTCGAGGATTCAAGCAACCCCGTATACAATTCCCTTTGTCAATCCATATGTTACTTGCCCGAGATTCGATCGTCGGTATCCCAATACCTCGTTCAATCTCGTTACCGGCAAGTCACTTTACTCGTACCGTAATGCATGATCCCATGACCAGACACTTGGTCACTTTGAGCTCATTATGATGATGCATTACCGAGTGGGCCCAGTGATACCTCTCCGTCATACGGAGTGACAAATCCCAGTCTTGATCCGTGTCAACCCAACAGACACTTTCGGAGATACCCGTAGTCTACCTTTATAGTCACCCAGTTACTTGTGACGTTTGGTATACCCAAAGCACTCCTACAGTATCTGGGAGTTACACGATCTCATGGTCTAAGGAAAAGATACTTTGACATTGGAAAAACTCTAGCAAACGAACTATACGATCTTTAAGCTATGTTTAGGATTGGGTCTTGTCCATCACATCATTCTCCTAATGATGTGATCTCGTTATCAATGACATCCAATGTCCATAGTCAGGAAACCATGACTATCTGTTGATGAACGAGCTAGTCAACTAGAGGCTTACTAGGGACATGTTGGTGTCTGTTACTCACACATGTATTACGATTTCCGGATAACACAATTATAGCATGAATAAAGACAATTATCATGAACAAGGAAATATAATAATAATGCTTTTATTATTGCCTCTAGGGCATATTTCCAACACTTTTGTCAAGCCCGGGCTCGCTGGGTCTTAACAACAACTATCGTTGCAGCCCAGGTTACCGCCCAGCGACCCTGGGCACTTGCCTGGGCTCACTGGGTCTTAACAACAGCGATCACTAGACTAAAAGGGGTAAAACTGTTCGCTAGCTTGCTGTTTATCCGGGCAAAAATATTGGGCCTTCGTTTTTCAGAGGCTCACAGCCCAACTAGGCAGCTGTAGCCTAGGCCAAAAAAAGCAACAACGCGAGGGCGAGGGAATCAATTGCTCCAACTCCTTCCTGTCTCTTCGGTTCATGAGCATTGGGACTGGGCGAAAGAAGGGGCTGGCGGTGGCGGCTGGCCTCGAGGCTGAGCCCTAGATGGCTAGACGCACGGCCGGCAGGGAGTGGACACGAGGCTCCCATTCAATCTACTGGTTCGGTCTTCCAATCACTCCAACCAGCCCCTCCTTCCTCTCTTCCGACTTCGACTTCAGCTTCCTTTGGTAAGAAATCTTTGTCGAAATTAGGGCTAGGGATTCCTCATTCCTCATTCCTCATCTCTGGAAGTCTGAAACTCTGAATAATTGATCGGGGCAAAGGGTTGATCAGTTGATGCGAGGTACTATTCGAGGTACATACACACTGACCCCACTAATTATACATTATTTTTGAGCAAAAGAGGGGGCTCCCCCTCCGATTTCATTAACGAAACCACCACGAATCCAGGTTCAGACCAGTTCAACCCTACCAAACTACTAATAAAGACTAGCATCATCAACAGTTTTTTAAACTAGCAAACCTAAGGCCACAGGCGGCCCTTTATCATCGTGAGGGCAACACTAATTATACATATGTAGCTTATACTATGAGAGTTCAAGGTCGGGGTTAGGGGTCAGGGCTTAAATCTGGAAAAAATATGTTGAGGTGATCATGAATTCATCATTAGAGAAAAATTGTATGAACTTGAAGTTGTAGTTGATGCAAGTAGTTGATACAAAATTGATGCCCGCAGTTCTGAACTATGCAACGTATATGCCAGTAGTTCTGTACGCAAAATTGTAGCTCATTTTCTTACTTGTGTTGTGTACCAACTAACTTCATTTTCTTATGTGGTATTTCCATTGGTATACAAACTTATTGAATTGGCTTTGATATTACCGGTGCCCACAGCATTCGTTGAGAGAGCTTCTTAAGCAATGATGATTATCAAGAATAAACTGCGTAGCAAGATCAATAATGAATGGCTCAGTTACATGATGATATTTTACACCGAGCGGGAATTATTCAAGTCAGTTGATGATAAGGATATTATTCGAAAATTTACTGCAATGAAGAGTCGAAAAGGGCATTTGCCTCATGATTCTCTTTAGTGCACTGTCAGTATGTTCCATCTGACCATCTCTATTATTGCAAGTTTTCTATTTTATAATATTTCCATCTCACAACTAAATTTCTTTCAATTACAAATCCATTTTTTTAGCTTGTAGTGCCTTCTAGGACTTTGGCAACATGGCGAGTTTGCCTCTATGAAAGGCTGGTTATATCTTCCTTTTGGCATAAATGAGCAATCGAGAGACAGGAACGAGATCCTCTAACGTATCTTGAAACTACTGCCGAGGGACGTCCTTCTCACATCACCGTTCAGCAGCCATCCGACGACAGAAGCTTTCACTCACAACCAAAACCAGCGAGCTGCGGGGTATACACAACTTAGCCACCAACCCAGAAACGTGATGCGGCCCAATCTGGCCCAATAGGAGGAGAAAATGGCGGGAGGATACGGAAACATGCGTGAGGATCACAGAAACGACGCGAGAGAGATGGAAAAGAGTGTGTTCTGGTGAAGGAGTTGATCGCATCAATGATATGCCCTAGTCTTTCTGAAAATTCATTTCAGACTACAGCTGCTGAGCTACTGCCTGCCTCCTCTAGCATTAGACTGCAGGCCACGACGCACTCCAGGCTATGTGTTGATCGCCCTTCATCCGCGGCTGCTCGCGCTCAGCAATGCGGCACTCACATGGCGCCTCCCGCGGCGGCCGCGAGCCCGACAGCGTGGTGCAGCCACACGGTGGTGGCAGCCATGGCCAACGACTCTCCCTCTGACGCAGGCGGCGGCGGCGGTCACAATCCCGTGCAGGTGTGGCAATGGCTGCGGCAGTTGCTCTCTCACCTGCGGTGGAGCTAGGGTTACGCACCATCATGGCAATGGCGAGCGCAGGTGTAGCGACCCGACCTCAAACGGTCAAGTCTTTGTGCTTCAGTGTCAACCCTAGATCGATAATGTTGACACACACAGTACTCGAAGGATTTATAACAGAGTAGCAATCACACACTTATTACATCGAATGTCTCAAAAGAGAACTTATTATAATAAATATGGCTTAAGGCCATCTAATACGATAAAAGCGGAAGGCTTGGAAGATAAAGTGAGTCTATCAACTCCAACGACATAGCTGAGCTGCACGACAATGACCTAACGAACCTTACTCCTCGTTTGAAAAGTCTGCAACATAATACGTTGCAGCCCGAAAACGGGTCAACACATGGAATATGCTGGCAATATAACATAGTAGAGCAACAAAAGAATAATGCTATCACTATATGCATATTTGGCTGGTGGAAAGCTCTATGGTTAAAGTTTGCGAAAAGCCAATTTTTCCCTACAACAAAGGAATAGATTTTATTTAACTATCATGGTAGTTGAAACATCATTAAGAAGGTTCCTCCAACTCAATCCCAATTAAAAGTGATTATCAACCCAACAATATTAATTTAGAGTGATGAGGTACATATGATAATCCAAGTACTAGATACTCAAGATGTCCATAACCGGGGACATGACTAACCATGATTAGTTTGTACACTCTCCAGAGGTTTGCGCACTTTTCCCCTCAAGACTCGATCTCCTCCGTTGGATTTCTCGCACTACATGGTGTTTGAGAAACGGATGACTGAGACACGGTCTTTCAGAAACATTAGCTCTTACCCGGGTAGACAGTACCAACCTACATCCCCTAGCCTACCACTGGAAGAGGTCATGTAACTTACTCAACTATGCTAGAGCCCATAATAGCTTGTGGCTGCACACGGAAGTTTCTAGCATGAAATATCTCAGTTCCCTTTGAGCCTGGGTGGCGGACCTTAGGATTATCACACGGGTACTCCGGGATATCTTAGGACAACACTGGATTCTCCAGGTGCCCGACAAGCAATCCACCCAGATGTGTATTAAAGTTGCCACCTTAAGTTGAACCATTAATTAACAATCTCACATCTGTCATGGATTCACTCACCCAAACCACGTCTACGAGCATAACATGGCAATATAAGCAATACGTAGAAGTAACTCCCAAGAGTTTGATAATTACAGGGCAATAGGTTCTACCTCATCAACTACTTCCCAAATCCACATGTTATCAAGTCCTAACCATGCAATGATTGAGGGTTGAAACTAATGCATAAAAACTGGGAGATAACGGGATATGATCAAAGTGTTACTTGCCTTGCTGATGATTCGCAAAACCTAGAGACTCGTAGTACCACGCTTCGCACTCCGGGTGTTCTATCGCAAACAAACAAACAATAGCATACATAAGCAAACAAGCGAAGAAGCACGGGTAAAACACCAATAAGAAGATCTAGCCAGAAAGTTCAACTTAAGAACTCCGGTTTGCAAAAAGAATCAAATCAAACGGAGCAACGAAACTCAAACGGCGAAAGAAACAAGATCTGATTACTAATCTGAACTAAGGTCAAATTTTACGGTACCAAAATCTTGTTCAAGTTGGTTAAATGGAAGAGGGCTTCGAGACAAAGATCTAGGCGCTTGAATCGCCTGATTCCGATAAACGAGCGAAAAGATAAACTAAAACGAAAATCGGATCAGAAATCGTGATCGAAAATAATGGCAGAAAAATCCGAGAAAAAGAAAAACTGACGAACAGGCTAACAAACGAACGTTCGTTGTCTGCGGCTAAACGGTGAAAATCGTTCGTTAAAACAAACTAATGGATGAACATCCGCTAAATAACTAAATCAAAAAAAACTAAAAACGATCTTTTCTAAAAAGAACGAACCTAGGGTTTTCTAAAAAAACGAATCGGTTTTAAAATAAAACCGAACAATGGCGACGGCGGCGTATACCTCCGGTGAGGCTGCGGCGAGGCGGGGCGGCTCCGGCGGGGTGCGGCTGCGGCGGCGGGGCTCCGGGGCGGCAGTGAGGCGGCGATGGGGCGACGGCGTGGCGCTGC
>NC_041380.1:44980824-45034251 GCF_002162155.2 Triticum dicoccoides
GGCCCCGGGCTCTGCTTATAGGGGGGGGGGGCGGAGGCGGCTTGGGCGAGGGGGCACGGCGGCGGCGAGGCGTGTCCGACTCGGACTCGCCCGGCGATGTCGGTGGCGGCACGGGGTTGGGCCCGCCGGCTCGGCTGGGCTTCGGCCCAGTCGGGCGCTAACCTTTAAAAAAACAGATTCCGCCGAAAATAAATCCTAGAAAAATAAATAAAAATCTAAAAATGACAAAATAAATTTTCACCGTCTAAATAAAATATTTAGAACAAGATGAATATTTTCTTGGCCCTAAAATGCAATTTTGAAAACGTGCAATTTTTCTAGTCCAAATAAAATAGCAATAAAATCCGAATAAATCAAATATTTGATTTTAATATTTTTTCTCCAATATTTCATTTATTTTGGAGAAGTCATATTATCTCCTCTCATATATTTTAACATGAAATATTTTCGGAGAGAAAAATAATTAAAACCAAAAATCCTCGTTTCAATATTTGATAAAATTCAAATATGAAAAACAGTGAAATCCCCAACTCTCTCTCCGGGGGTCCTTGAGTTACTTAGGATTTTGAGGATCAAGCCAAAATGCAATAAAATATGATATGCAATAATGACCTAATGTATAACATTCCAAATTGAAAATTTGGGATGTTACAAACCTACCCCCTTAAGATGAATCTCGCCCTCGAGATTCGGGTTGGCTAGAAAATAGGTGTGGGTGGTCTTTACGAAGATCATCCTCTCGTTCCCAGGTGGCTTCGTCCTCGGTATGGTGGCTCCACTGAACTTTGCAAAACTTAATAACCTTGCCGCGGGTTACCCGACTGGTAAACTCAAGAATCCTGACTAGCTTCTCCTCATAGGTCAAATCATTATCCAACTAAATTGCTTCCAGCGGTACTGTATCTCTTAGAGGAATGTCAGCCATCTCTGCGTGACACTTCTTCAACTGAGAAACGTGGAACACATCATGAACTCCTGACAATCCTTCGGGTAATTCCAACTTATAAGCAACTTCTCCCATACATTCCAAAACTCTGTATGGTCCCACAAAGCGTGGCGCTAACTTTCCCTTAACTCCAAAGCGCTTAACTCCTCGGAGTGGTGATACTCGAAGATACACCCTGTCTCCGATTTCATAGACTACCTCCTTGCGTTTTGAATCTGCATAACTCTTCTGTCGGGACTGAGCTACCACTACAAGAAATCGGTTAATACATGACGAATTTCCCTTGACATTTTGATAAACCGTCATGAACCGGCCTAGTTCAGCCCCCTAGCCCGCTGAAGCCCGCGGAAGCCCGCCTGACCCATTCCCCGTATAAAAGCTAACCCTAGGCCTCTTCTTCCCCCATCTCTTTCTCCCACCACCGCCGCCCCAACATCTTCTCCCTTCTCTCTAATCCTCTCCTTTATGTCGCACCCGCACCCCCACAGCTCTGGTTCTCCTTCCTCCACCCAACCACACCTCCACGGTTGCATCCTCTTTCTTCCCCATCCTCAATACCATGGCCTCGGGCTGCTACTATAGATCCGTCACAGGCAGATCTGGGACGAAGCTGAACGACATAGGTCTTGTCAGACCGGAGCTACCGTCGGGTGGCCGGTTAGCACAATTGCTCGGTGGAGGCCGCACCTAGTCGCGACTGGTTAGTGATGATGCCCTTGCCCCTCCCTCCTTTTGGCTTCCTCGATACCATGGCCTTGTGTTGCTGCTGCGACCGCCGGTTCATTTGCCTACACGGGTAGTTGTACCAGCCATTCGTGGGCAAGCTGGGAAGGCTATGGCTGGTGCGTGGCCTCCCTCTACAGTCGATTTCCTAAGCATGGGTATTGCCTTCTCCAACTTGTAGGGTGTGTTGTGTGTGCGCGATGACATGGCGGCAGCAGCGGCAATCGGTGGCTCCGGCGTGTCTACTAGTGAGATGTGCGTGCGTGCAACAACAGCCAATATGTTGTGTGTGTCGTGCTTCCTCTCTGAATCTTTTAACATTGATTTTTCTCTCCATCTTGTACACTGTAGGGTACCAAGTAGATATATCCACACATGTTCGTCAACCGGCTGCAGATGCGACCTTCTATCAATATATATTTAGTTAGTTCTCTACCAAATCTAATTGAGTTTAGATTTTTCCAATAGTTTGGTGTATCTCTGTTCTCTAAATCAATATAACCAAGTGTTCAGTATTCATTCAGTTTATTTTCTATCAAAATATAATTCAGTATGAATAAATGTAATCAAGTGTGGTCAATAATTTCATCAAATAGGTCTTGGAGACATGATTTCTGTTAATGTATTAACATCGTGACATGTTCTGTGTAGTGTTTTCTCCTAGGCATTTATTTTTCTGTTCTTACTGTCTCTTGCAGCTCGGTGAATATATATACCAAAATTAGTTTAATCTGAATCTTAGAAGAAAATTACATTTACAGTGTGGCAGTCCTACAGTAATAATACAAATTTTAAACTTATCAATTTGTGTACTAAACACATGTATTACTGAGTCAATTTATAGTAGTACTACTACTATTAGTTCTGCACTTACTAGTACTTGTACCAAGACAACGTACGTGTTTGCTCACTCTCTGAACCTGGAGACACAGCGAGCTAGCACTTGCCAACACAATGACACACACATTTCTTATTCAACTCCTCTGCTCCCTACCTCCATATCTAGGTCGCCCTCAGCAATAGTTCCCCCAACAAGTGGGGATTGCTGTCTACTGCTTTATCTAAATCTTGTTGATGTTATTCCCTCTTTTTTTATTTTGATAACTTAACATTCTAATTTCCCTGATTATGATCTATGTTTTTTAGGATGCAGGTCTTGGTGGCATTGCTGCATGGCGCAAAATAGAGCTTGAGAGGGCGGGCGGCCACGATGGCTATGATGGAGCTGCTCCGTGATCAACCAGGGGTTGGTTCTCTACCGCCACTCCTATGATTTCTTCATTATTTCCATTTCGCAGCTCAACTAACACTGAACTACACCTATTTAGTTGATCTAGTTTAGAGTTAGGTATTTTTCATGCCAATTGAAGTTTATGTGTCAAGGAAGTGTTGGTTGCTATTTTCAGATCCTTGACAAATATTTAGTTTCATGAGTGAACTTTTTGACACATGAACAGTTGAAGTTTACGCCGGCCGGGTCGACGAGCAGCGGCTCCGCCCCATTAATATTGCTTATTAGTGATGCCATTTTCCCGTGGATTCATATGGCCTCAACTGCTCCTGAGTACTAGGAGTTATGAAATCTATCTTCTGTTACATTGTCACTTAAAGGTCAACTTGAATAGACTTTCATTTGACACACTTCTATTTGGATTAATGTTAAGCAACAACATGATTATTATTGTTTTATTGTATATAATGTTATTCTCATTTGTAGCCATGGTATGTTTTAAGAATTTTGGAAGGCATGTCATTTATTTTTATGATTGTTCTAATATCTTATTTCTACTATCTAATGTCTATTTTTTTTGTAAATATGCTAAGGTATTAGGTAGCGGGCTAGTATTAGGAAGGCTGACGTCAAGAACCTCAATAACAACCTCAAATAGTTTGTTGGTACAAATATGCGAGGTATTATTAGGTAGCGGGCTACCATCAGGAGGGCCGACGACGAGAACCAGAATAACAACCTCAATCGTTTACATGTTCTGTTTATGTAAGTTGGATTCTGTAAGTTCCAAAGCTTGCCATGTCTTTCACATGTGCTGCTGAGATGTTTGATCACATAAAACCAAAAAAATCTTGCCTTGTGTAATTCCATCAAAACAGCTTAGTGATTGTTACTACATGACATGCATGTAAGTCCCCTGAGATCCCACGTCCTACTTAATTAATTCGGTGCATGAAGTATTCTAGCTTGCATAAACTAAGGTGATATTATGTTCAGTTGGTGTTCATGTTTTATGATTTAGCTTGTACTTTAATAACTATGAAGTAATTTGTAAGTCAAGTAATAAAATATATTTGTAGGTCTTGTCACCTTCTATACAAATATACTGGTTTGTTTCATTTCATTATTTTTCCTGTTATAAGTAATAGTACTCTCAATATTGGCCAAGTGGACATGTAATACATTTTTTACACATGTTGTAATATTGTTGTCTCTATTATCTATGAATCTGCAAAAATCTAATGTTCTTTTAAATATGCTAGGTATGATTGGGTAGTGGTCTACAAAGTGCTACCCATCATAATCCACGCCAGGACATGATAGTTGCCATCAGCAGAGTCGACGAAGAACCTCAACAGCAGCTTCAAAAGTTTATGTGTTTTGGTGGTGTAAACTGGATTGTACTGCTTGTTAACCTTGTTGTGTGATATATTTAGTGTTGTAAATTATCATTACATGGAAGGATTTGTAAACTGCTATGTTGTATATACACACAGGATTTTTTTGAGAAAAATATATACATACAGATTGCCGCATATTGCGTGAATTGTTTGAAATTACTTTTTCTTTGGGCCAAAATTGGCTAAAATTATACTGTGTCAAAATTGGGCCAAAATAAATTGGCTGGACAATATTTAAATTGTGCCTACATTTGTGATGATTTCTATGACGAAATGTAGTATCCACGTAGGTAGCCACATCATTCCACTTGGCGAATCGAAAATCCAACATGACATCAGGCTATGACGGCTTGTTCCGTCACAATGGTTTGGGCCTGGGCGGGCTTGGGGAAGATCCATGACGGTCAAGAACCGTCAAGGAATGCACGATGTCAAATTATGACGCGATATACATGACGGACTTCAGGTTCGTCATGCATGGGCACCCATGACAGTTTTCCACTCATTTGTGATGGACTAGTACCGTCACGTATTAACAGATTTCTTGTAGTGTACCTTTAGTCTATCTCTAATCAATTTAACCTTCTCTTCTGATCCTTTAATCAAATCTGGTCCAAACAACTGATGGTCTCCAACTTCATCCCACAACAACGGTGTCCTGCACCTCCTTCCGTATAAGGCTTCGAAAGGTGCCATCTTTAAACTGGCCTGATAACTGTTGTTGTATGAGAACTCTACGTAAGGCAAGTTGTCATCCCAACTAGATCCATAATCTAGTGCACAGGCTCTCAACATATCCTCCAGAATCTGGTTGACTCTCTCGCTCTGACCATCTGTTTGCGGGTGAAAAGTTGTACTGAACTCCAGCCTGGTTCCCAAGGTTTCATGCAACTGATTCCAAAACTTTGAGGTAAACTGGGTTCCTCTATCTGATACAATGGTTCTTGGAACTCCATGCAAACATACGATCCTGGTCATGTATATCTTGGCCAACTTGGCACTTGTATAGGTAGTTTTCACTGGGATAAAGTGAGCTAGCTTGGTCAAGCGATTAACTACTACCCATATAGAATCATATCCTGATTTGATCCTGGGCAATCCGGTGATGAAATCCATGCCAAGCTTATCCCACTTCCATTCTGGTATCGGCATAGGCTGTAAGAATCCGGCTGGCTTTTGATGTTCTGCCTTCACTCTCTGACATACATCACATAGGGCTACATACTCGGCAATATCCTTCTTCATACCAGTCCACCAGAAACGTTCCTTTAAATCCACATACATCTTGATATTTCCGGGGTGTATCGAGTATGGTGAGTCATGAGCCTCTTGAAGTATTAACTTCCTGATCTCTGTGTTATTGGCCACATAAACACGGTTCTCAAACCACAAGGTGTCGTGTTCATCCTCACGAAAACCTTTGGCCTTTCCTTTGCTCATTCTCTCTTTTATCTCGGCGATCTCTATGCCATCCTTCTGAGCTTCTAGAAACTTTCCTAACAATGTAGACTGAACTTCCAGTGTTGCAACAAAACCTCTATGGACAATCTCCAATCGAAGTTCCCTGAGATCCTCTGCCAACTCCTTTGGCAACCCTGCACTTATGAGTGTGTTGGCATAACTCTTCCGGCTCAAAGCGTCTGCTACGACGTTGGCCTTGCCTGGATGATAGTGAAGCTTCATGTCATAATCCTTTATAAGCTCCAACCATCTCCTTTGCCTAAGGTTCAGCTCCTTCTGTGTGAAAATGTACTTCAAACTCTTATGGTCAGTGTACACATCGCAATGGTTTCCAATAAGATGATGTCTCCGAGTCTTCAACGCATGCACTACGACAGCCAACTCCAAATCATGCGTGTCATGATTTAACTCATGCGGTTTCAGTTGTCGCGAGGCATACGAAACAACTCTTCCGTCATGCATCAGTACTCCTCCAAGTCCTAAGCGAGAGGCGTCGCAATACACTTGGAAATCCTTGTGTATATTGATACGTCTCCGTCATATCTACTTTTCCAAACACTTTTGCCCTTGTTTTGGATTCTAACTTGTATGATTTGAATGGAACTAACTCGGACTGACGCAGTTTTCAGTAGAATTGCCATGATGTTGTTTTATGTACAGAAAACAAAAGTTCTCAGAATGACCTGAAACTCCACAGAATATCTTACAATAAATAATAAAAAATCCTCGCCAAAGGTAAAGACCAGGGGGCCCACACCCTGTCCACGAGGGTGGGGGGCGCGCCCCCTACCTCGTGGGCCCCCTGGAGACCTCCCGACTCCAACTCCAACTCTATATATCTGCTTTCGGGGAGAAAAAAATAGGAGAGAAGAAATCATCGCGTTTTACGATACGGAGCAACCGCCAAGCCCTAAAACCTCTTGGGAGGGCTGATCTGGAGTCCGTTCGGGGCTCCAGAGAGGGGAATCCGTCGCCATCGTCATCATCAACCATCCTCCATCACCAATTTCATGATGCTCACCGCCGTGCATGAGTAATTCCATCGTAGGCTTGCTGGACGGTGATGGGTTGGATGAGATTTATCATGTAATCGAGTTAGTTTTGTTAGGGTTTGATCCCTAGTATCCACTATGTTCTGAGATTGATGTTGCTATGACTTTGCTATGCTTAATGCTTGTCCCTAGGGCCCGAGTGCCATGATTTCAGATATGAACCTATTATGTTTTCATCAATATATGAGAGTTCTTGATCCTATCTTGCAAGTCTATAGTCACCTATTATGTGTTATGATCCGTTAACCCCGAAGTGACAATAATCGGGATACTTACCGGTGATGACCGTAGTTTGAGGAGTTCATGTATTCACTATGTGCTAATGCTTTGTTCCGGTTCTCTATTAAAAGGTGGGCTTAATATCCCTTAGTTTCCATTAGGACCCCGCTGCCACGGGAGGGTAGGACAAAAGATGCCATGCAAGTTCTTTTCCATAAGCACCTATGACTATATTCGGAATACATGCCTACATTACATTGATGAATTGGAGCTAGTTCTGTGTCACCCTATGTTATGACAGTTACATGATGAACCACATCCGGCATAATTATCCATCACTGATCCAATGCCTACGAGCTTTCCATATATTGGTTTATGATTATTTACTTTCCCGTTGCTATAGTTACAATCACTACAAAATACCAAAAAAATTACTTTGCTTTCGTTATTCTTTGTTACCGTTACCATCACTATCATATTACTTTGCTACTAAACACTTTGCTGCAGATACTAAGTTTCCAAGTGTGGTTGAATTGACAACTCAGCTGCTAATACTTGACAATATTGTTTGGATCCCCTTGTGTCGAATCAATAAATTTGGGTTGAATACTCTACCCTCGAAAGCTGTTGCGATCCCCTATACTTGTGGGTTATCAAGACTAAATTCTGGCGCTGCTGCCGGGGAGCATAGCTCTATTCTTTGAGTCACTTGGGATTTATATCTGCTAGACACTATGAAGAATTTGAAAGACGCTAAGACAACAATTTATTCCTCAACTACGAGGGGAGGTAAGGAACTGCCATCTAGCTCTGCACTTGATTCACCTTCTGTTATGAGTAAGCTTGCGACACCTAAACCTGCTTCTGCTATTCATTCTGATATGTCGCATGTTATTGATGATGCTACTTCTGCTATACATGATACTTATGATGAAACTACTTTTATGCTTGATACTACTGTGCCACTTGGTGATTTTCTCGAGGAACGACTTGCTAGGGCTAGAGAGATTGAAAATATTGAATCTGATTATGAAGATGAAAGTGATGATGAAGAATCACTTGTAATTCCTGAGGGTTACATATTTGATCAAGAAGCTTCTTTAGCTATTTTAGCTTGCAAAGATAGATATGAACTCAAAAGGTTATTAGCTAAATGGAAATTGCAATCTCTAAATGCTAGGATGAAACCTGACCCTGCTTTTGCTACTTCACCTATCTGTGTTACTGATAAGGATTATGAATTCGCTGTTGATACTGATATAATTACTTTAGTTGAATCTGATCCTTTTCATGGCTATGAATCTGAAACTGTTGTAGCACATCTTACTAAATTAAATGATATAGCCACCCTGTTCACTAATGATGAGATATCTTGCTACTTTTATATCCTTAAAATATTTCCGTTCTCATTAAAGGGTGATGCTAAGATATGGTTTAATTCTCTTGATCCGGGTTGTGTGCGTAGTCCCCAGGATATGATTTACTACTTCTCTGCTAAATATTTCCCTGCTCATAAGAAACAAGCTGCTGATATGCCTCCGTCTATCTACTTTTCTAAAAACTTTTGCCCTTGTTTTGGACTCTAACTTGTATGATTTGAATGGAACTAACCCGGACTGACGCAGTTATCAACAGAATTGCCATGATGTTGTTTTATGTGCAGAAAACAAAAGTTCTCGGAATGACCTGAAACTCCATGGAATATCTTACAATAAATAATAAAAAATCCTCGCCAAAGATGAAGACCAGGGGGCCCACACCCTTGCCACGAGGGTGGGTGGCATGCCCCCTACCTCGTGGGCCCCCTGGAGACCTCGCGACTCCAACTCCAACTCTATATAACTGCTTTCGGGGAGAGAAAAATAGGAGAGAAGAAATCATCGCGTTTTACGATACGGAGCCGCCGCCAAGCCCTAAAACCTCTCAGGAGGGCTGATCTGGAGTCCGTTCGGGGCTCCGGAGAGGGGGGTTCATCGCCATCGTCATCATCAACCATCCTCCATCACCAATTTCATGATGCTCACCGCCGTGCGTGAGTAATTCCGTCGTAGGCTTGCTGGACGGTGATGGGTTGGATGAGATTTATCATGTAATCGAGTTAGTTTTGTTAGGGTTTGATCCCTAGTATCCACTATGTTCTGAGATTGATGTTGCTATGACTTTGCTATGCTTAATGCTTGTCACTAGGGCCCGAGTGCCATGATTTCTGATTTGAACCTAATATGTTTTCATCAATATATGAGTGTTCTTGATCCTATCTTGCAAGTCTATAGTCACCTATTATGTGTTAAGATCCGTTAACCCCGAAGTGACAATAATCGGGATACTTACCGCTGGTGACCGTAGTTTGAGGAGTTAATGTATTCACTATGTGCTAATGCTTTGTTCCGGTTCTCTATTAAGAGGAGGCCTTAATATCCCTTAGTTTCCATTAGGACCCCGCTGCCACGGGAGGGTAGGACAAAAGATGTCATGCCAGTTCGTTTCCATAAGCATGTATGACTATATTCGGAATACATGCCTACATTACATTAACGAATTGGAGCTAGTTCTGTGTCACCCTATCTTATGACTGTTACATGATGAACCACATCCGGCATAATTATCCATCATTGATCCAATGCCTACGAGCTTTCCATATACTGGTTTACGCTTATTTGCTTTCCTGTTGCTATTGTTACAATCACTACATAATGCCAAAAATATTACTTTGCTTTCATTACTCTTTTGTTATCATTACCATCACTATCATATTACTTTGCTACTAAACACTTTGCTGCAGATACTAAGTTTCCAGGTGTGGTTGAATTGACAACTCAGCTGCTAATACTTGAGAATATTCTTTGGCTCCCCTTGTGTCGAATCAATAAATTTGGGTTGAATACTCTACCCTCGAAAGCTGTTGCAATCCCCTATACTTGTGGGTTATCAAGACTAATTTCTGGCGCTGCTGCCGGGGAGCATAGCTCTATTCTTTGAGTCATTTGGGATTTATATCTGTTGGACACTATGAAGAATTTGAAAGACGCTAAAACAACAATTTATCCCTCAACTACGAGGGGAGGTAAGGAACTGCCATCTAGCTCTGCACTTGATTCACCTTCTGTTATGAGTAGGCTTGCGACACCTAAACCTGCCTCTGCTATTCATTCTGATATGTCGCATGTTATTGATGATGCTACTTCTGCTATACATGATACTTATGATGAAACTACTTTTATGCTTGATACTACTGTGCCACTTGGTGATTTTCTCGAGGAACGACTTGCTAGGGCTAGAGAGATTGAAAATATTGAATCTGATTATGAATATGAAAGTGATGATGAAGAATCACTTGTCATTCCTGAGGGTTACATATTTGATCAAGAAGCTTCTTTAGCTATTTTAGCTTGCAAAGATAGATATGAACTCAAAAGGTTATTAGCTAAATGGAAATTGCAATCTCTAAATGCTAGGATGAAACTTGACCCTGCTTTTGCTACTTCACCTATCTGTGTTATTGATAAGGATTATGAATTATCTGTTGATACTGATATAATTACTTTAGTTGAATCTGATCCTTTTCATGGCTATGAATCTGAAACTGTTGTAGCACATCTTACTAAATTAAATGATATAGCCACCCTGTTCACTAATGATGAGAGATCTCGCTACTTTTATATCCTTAAAATATTTCCGTTCTCATTAAAGGGTGATGCTAAGATATGGTTTAATTCTCTTGATCCTGGTTGTGTGCGTAGTCCCCAGGATATGATTTACTACTTCTCTGCTAAATATTTCCCTGCTCATAAGAAACTAGCTGCTGATATGTCTCCGTCTATCTACTTTTCCAAACACTTTTTCCCTTGTTTTGGACTCTAACTTGTATGATTTGAATGGAACTAACCCGGACTGACGCAGTTTTCAGCAGAATTGCCATGATGTTGTTTTATGTGCAGAAAACAAAAGTTCTCGGAATGACCTAAAACTCCACGGAATATCTTACAATAAATAATAAAAAATCCTCGCCAAAGATGAAGACCAGGGGGCCCACACCCTTGCCACGAGGGTGGGTGGCGCGCCCCCTACCTCGTGGGCCCCCTGGAGACCTCGCGACTCGAACTCCAACTCTATATAACTGCTTTCGGGGAGAAAAAATAGGAGAGAAGAAATCATCGCGTTTTACGATACGGAGCCGCCGCCAAGCCCTAAAACCTCTCAGGAGGGCTGATCTGGAGTCCATTCGGGGCTCCGGAGAGGGGGATTCGTCGCCATCGTCATCATCAACCATCCTCCATCACCGATTTCATGATGCTCACCGCCGTGCGTGAGTAATTCCGTCGTAGGCTTGCTGGACGGTGATGGGTTGGATGAGATTTATCATGTAATCGAGTTAGTTTTGTTAGGGTTTGATCCCTAGTATCCACTATGTTTTGAGATTGATGTTGCTATGACTTTGCTATGCTTAATGCTTGTCACTAGGGCCCGAGTGCCATGATTTCTGATCTGAACCTATTATGTTTTCATCAATATATGAGTGTTCTTGATCCTATCTTGCAAGTCTATAGTCACCTATTATGTGTTAAGATCCGTTAACCTCGAAGTGACAATAATCGGGATACTTACCGCTGATGACCGTAGTTTGAGGAGTTAATGTATTCACTATGTGCTAATGCTTTGGTCCGGTTCTCTATTAAGAGGAGGCCTTAATATCCCTTAGTTTCCATTAGGACCCCGCTGCCACGGGAGGGTTGGACAAAAGATGTCATGCCAGTTCGTTTCCATAAGCATGTATGACTATATTCGGAATACATGCCTACATTACATTAACGAATTGGAGCTAGTTCTGTGTCACCCTATGTTATGACTGTTACATGATGAACCACATCCAGCATAATTATCGATCATTTATCCAATGCTTACGAGCTTTCCATATACTCGTTTACGCTTATTTGCTTTCCCGTTGCTATTGTTACAATCACTACATAATGCCAAAAATATTACTTTGCTTTCATTACTCTTTTGTTACCGTTACCATCACTATCATATTACTTTGCTACTAAACACTTTGCTGCAGATACTAAGTTTCCAGGTGTGGTTGAATTGACAACTCAGCCGCTAATACTTGAGAATATTCTTTGGCTCCCCTTGTGTCGAATCAATAAATTTGGGTTGAATACTCTATCCTCGAAAGCTGTTGCGATCCCCTATACTTGTGGGTTATCAAGACCAATTTCTGGCGCCGTTGCTGGGGAGCGTAGCTCTATTGTTTGAGTCACTTGGGATTTATATCTGCTGGACATTATGAAGAATTTGAAAGGCGCTAAGACAACAATTTATCCCTCAACTACGAGGGGAGGTAAGGAACTGCCATCTAGCTCCGCACTTGATTCACCTTCTGTTATGAGTAAGCTTGCGACACCTAAACCTGCTTCTGCTATTCGTTCTGATATGTCGCATGTTATTGATGATGCTACTTCTGCTATACATGATACTTATGATGAAACTACCTCTATGCCTGATACTATTATGCCACTTAGTAATTTTCTCGAGGAACGACTTGCTAGGGCTAGAGAGATTGAAAATATTGAATCTGATTATGAAGATGAAAGTGATGATGAAGAATCACTTGTTATTCCTGAGGGTTATTTGTTTGATTAAGAAGCTTCTTTAGCTATTTTAGCTTGCAAAGATAGATAACTTAAAGGTTATTAGCTAAATGGAACAAGCAATCTCTAAATGCTAGGATGAGACCTGGCCCTGCTTTTGCTACTTCACCTATCTGTGTTACTGATAAGGATTATAAATTCTCTGTTGATCCTGATATAATTACTTTGGTTGAATCTGATCCCTTCCATGGTTATGAATCTGAAACTGTTGTGGCACATCTTATTATTCATGCAAGTACCAGTCAACCCAAAATTATAATTGTTTTAAGTGGCTGATTGATCATGCATTTATTTATCTACTTATCCATGTCCTCTAGCTTTTGTTATAATTATTGGGTGGTCATAGGTTTGTGAGTTTAGTTTTTGAAGAGAGAGCAGAAAATGGAAATACTCTTGGAATATGATCGACCATGTTTTGCTCACTTGAGTTACTATGAGTTGGGCCCATCCAATGGAAACAATGAAGCTTCATATAAGTTTATCTAGTATTAGCAAATAGCATTTACCTAACACTTCATATAATTCTATTACGAAATATACCTAACATATAATTTAATTTGTCCATGCAAACTTTTGAAGTTTAGAATCATAGTTGTTACTCATGATCTTTTGTGCCTTTTTATATGAACTTAAATTTTATGTATACTAAGATAGAAAAACATAGAAAAACTTATTAAAGACCATCACTATCGAAATATATATCTAGTAATTTGCATTACTTACGCTTTCAAGAGAAATAATTCTACCCAAGTAGCTGCAATCTTCAATCCACAATATGATTCCTCTCACATGAAGTGAAGTGCAAAATAACACACATGTAATTTATGCATGATTAAAAACATATTCATCAAGAAATGGTATGAAAACTCACAATTATTTGGAGATAGTGAATGAGCTTCAGATGGTCATATCACACATCTTCCAAAGCTTTAAATGTGCCACTCCTTAGTTAACTTAACATAAACATAACTAAGTATCATATGTGGCTCCTTGAAATAATTGCATGTGAAACAGCAAGTTATATTTTTACAAACATTGATTTAATTAGAAGAGACTTCTTTAGTAGCACTATTGATGAAGGGAGTACCTCATGAAAAAGTATAATCGGCACAATTTATGGCCGCTATTGGGCGCCCTTCTGAAGACAACATCCATAAGAGTTACATAGGGACACGACTTCAAGCTTGGAGAGGGGAGCCAGACAGGCATGACGGTAGCTTTGTCCCCAACATGCAGTAGCCTGCATGTCAATACTGTGTAATCCAAAACATCAATAATCCTGGAAGTAATGTATTTAAATTGCATAAAGTTATCAGAATACTTACTCTAATTCCTGAGTGCATCTGAGTTCTGACACAATCATGTTAGAAGACATAAATAGAAACTGTTAGCTGTTATGGACGAAGGCAAGAGAAAATATCATGCCGATTTATAATGCCTTCTCTTATTGCAGTCCTGCCATGTATTTGCTCAATAATGGCGGCGGCCCGGTACAAAAAATTCAAGTGACATTTAAATTTTATTCTTAACGGGAACAATCAATTGATTGCTTCCTACCATCCGCCATCATGATCAGCAGCACTTGGTCCTTTAACTCTTATATATAGTCCGACATGCCTTGCCAGGTAATATGTGTTCCCCCGCTACTGTGTGTCTGGGTCTCCACAAATTCTACAGGCTGCCATGCTGTCCCTGTTTACGTAGCCTACAAAACATCAGCTTGCGAGTTGCATGTGATACTCAATTCTAACAATGAAAGAATACCAAGGCTATTAGAATGTTATTTTGATCCGCTTCTAAGTACGATTACACTCAATATTTGTGATCAACAGCTTGGACTCGATGCCCTGCACACACATATGAATGCCTCTGTTCATCATGGACGACATGTACTATGTTTCATCTGATGAAGATAAATCCAAACAATTTATCCTTTTAGTGCACAACCTCCACCTCATTTCGTGAGTCGGCATCTACATGCCCATGTACGTGGTAGCCACCACGGTGCCGCCAGCATGGTCCTGAACAATGTTACCTGACACAGCCCCGACGCCGATGGAGCGGTTTCATCTTTTGCAGCTCCATAGCAGCGCGATGCGGACAGGATCATGCTTGTCTCGTCGGCCAACATTGATTAAACCAACCACTATGCATCTTCGGTCTTCCACATACATGATGTACTTGTGCATGTGCGTGCTTTTTTAGTTTTGACGGATCTGACAGTTATCTCAAAACCTGTAATTAGTGTACAACAACATGAATGAAAGGAACAGTTTGAAGAGCAGGATATGAATTTTGGTCTAATGTCATTACATTCAAATCAGGGCCACAGTTTCCATTTGTTTGATTAATAGGTTGCTGCATATATACATGTTAATGGATCTCCCGATGATTACATTATCAAAAATATGTGCAAAGAGAAATTGAACAAAACAAATGCATAGTACTTTACATGGATCTGTCAATAGGCTGTAGCGCCTGCAACCATGCCTGGCAATTCTGATTTGGACACCAAATTAAAGACCAGACATTACCTCCTCGTTGTCGCATCCGCTTAAGCAGCAGCGCCAAGTCAATTGGCTGGAAGACGGCATGGGTGGCACTATCTCCCGCAGGTGCTACCAGCCTGCGCTTGTGGATTGAGAGGAGATTGAAGAATATTTCTTTTATCAAAGTCTCAAAGAGAAAGGGCGGAGAGGAGAGGAGACAGAAAAAGGAGAAAATAGGGAGGAGATTGAGATTTGAGACGGTCTCAAGAGCATCTACCGCGTGCTCCTGTCCACCAAATCCACCTGGTAGTCCTCCTATTCCTCCTCAATGGCATTGCCTCCTTGGTCTGGCTATTGCAGCAGGCTCTGCTTTCGGTGGTGGTGATTAGTGGAAGTGGCAGAGAAGAAATTGACGAAGCAGGGCCCTAGGCGGCCACCATGGCGATTTCATAGGCGGAGGAAGGCGATCGCGAGGCATGAGAGGTCACATAAAGATGAGGAGGTGCTGAGGCGGTGTACCTAGAAGAAGCGATCTGCTGCACGACGGGAAAGGAAAGCAAAGGTAGAGATTGAGGCCTCATTGGAGAGTGGCATAGCCAACGATGAAGGCCAGCAAGGGATTTCTTTTTCAGTTGACATGCGGCCGGAGAAGTCCAGGAGAAAGGGCATGTACGGGCTTAGGAGATAGATAATTTCTTTTTCAATTGACATGCAGCTAGAGAAGTCCAGGAGAAAGGGGACATGTACGGGTTTAGGAGATAGATACCGTTAAAATTCGGTCCCACCAGATTAACGGTCCCTAATTAGTTGCCTAATATTACATTAGGTCTATATTGCTAACATATAATTATGAGTTGTGTACAACTATATCAGGATGGTGCCATCTTATAATCATACTAAAGGACTTGAGCAACAGGGATTGACAGGAGAGTGTATGCACAAATGTGTTAGTCGGACGAAGTTAATCACATTAAATTATAAGCCAACACATGAAAAATAATATGTACTGAGATAACTTGATATAATTTCTTGTTATGGTTAAATTATACTGTATATATAGAGGTTAGTGATTAAACTTAGCCGCAAAAAAGAAGGAAATGATTAAAATCATTCAAGAAATATGCAAAGTCGACTAACATGTTCCTTACTTTCTTAGTTATATTCATATCCATATATGCTTCAACTATCTCAAGAAGTTATGCGTGTATCAATGATAGTCCCCAATGAAAATATTAAACTATATTAACTATGGCATGCTAAAATAATTCTGTTTACCTTAATGATAAAAATTGTTACGCTCAAAAACTATATTATTCTATTAAAATCACAAAGTAGAATATTCCCATATACTTGATATTCTTGACAGTTCATATATCTTTTAAACTAACTAAGCACTTTTTTGAAAGAAAATAATCATGACTCGTTTCTTTGATCATCAAGTAGCAGTAAGGAAAAAATGCATTGGAATTTAAAAAATGACATAACTTAATACATTTGGAATTTGTAGAACGCCATGACTTGAAGAGAGCCTTTGTTTAAAATCATAGGAACTAATCTTAATAACGGATTTGTATTGGACAGTATAGATGTACCACATCAATGACGGTCTAAGGTGAATTTTTTTACTGCTGTGTTTACACGTGCTGACTCTTCTGTGTTATTACAGAGCTAACAGGCCCGGATGAGGGCTATGTTCTTCTCCTTTTTATAGACTCGGATTCTTGGTTCTTGGTTAAACCGGAAACAATAAGAGAGCCTGGTAGTTCTCATCATGAATTTTGCACAGAAGCCCATAAGATGATTTCAAATTATAGTTATTACTATCAAAGTAGTTCAGAGTTAGGTTGTCTATACATGGGTTATGTTCTATATCTGCCAAGAAAAAAAATTGTAGATCATCATATTCCAGTGGTAGACCAAACTTAGTGTCTCAGTTTATGCACATGTCTATTTTAACTTTTTACCTACCATTTAAATTTTCCTGAAAATAGTTTCCACTAATAATTCTATGCACCAATTGATGGTCAAATACACATGTCTAGCACCATGCTAGTTTATAAAATGTCCTATTTTCAGGACAAATAACGTAGCTCTAATCAGCCATATTGTGTGATTCAGTTGTTGCTTATGCATTACAAACTCCTTCCTTGGATTATAAGTTAAATTACTACATGCAATTTGTATGTAATTTTTTGCATAAAATATGCTGCACTATTTTCCTCTCAAACATGTCTTGAAAGAGATACTTGTTAGCAAGTACTCCCTCCGTCCCATATTAGTTGTCACCGAGATGGATGTATCTATATATATTTTACTGCTAGATACATCCGTTTGAGCGTCAACTTATATGGGGCGGAGGTAGAAGAATTCATTTTTGCTACCATGTATAGAAGACTTTATATATATTGTCGCAAGTAATTTAGTCTACGTCTTCATGTTCTATAAACTCTCATCAGAGACAACTATAGTAACCTCTTTGTTATGTAAAGAAACTATAGTGGCCTCTTTGTCATGTGCTTAGCATGCCAAATGAAAGCAACTATCGAAGCATATCACATGTTGTTGGTTCACATACAATTTCCACACAGAAATAGAATTAGAGAAGTTTTAAAATAGGGAAAAGGTAGAAAACAAACCAAGGTCAACACTTGTTATATAACCTACACGGCAACAACAATAATGTTTCATAATGGTAAATCTCGCATATTTACCTTCCAAACTTAAAAAGTGGTAGAAAGAATTTATGTAACCTGCAAGCGACTTTGTTGGCAACACCAGGAGACATCTAATTTTTGTTTGTCTACACCACAGTGGCATTCCTTCATAGGAATTCCCCATGGGCACAGCAATGTCTAAACTAAATCTCGTTCCAAGTGACCCGGTATAATAAAAAATTATAACGTGTGAATCCTTTGCATTTGATTAAATATACACAGAGGGAAAAAAACTGAGAATTGAAAGCAGCAAAACAGAAATTCATTGGTGAGTTAAGCTCAAATGAAAAGGAATGATGATGTTGTGGTTAAGAAGACCACCATATAACAAAATAGATGCAAGCATTAACTTTTGCACGTCACAACCATGTATCCACATGTATACGTCAAGGTTGAAGCCCTTGTGGTTTTGGCATGTACTTCCTTATTACACCTACATTCTCTGTGTCAACTAAGAGGACAAGCACAGACTGCATATCCATCTTTCATGGATACTTTTCAATTTCGATATACCATGCCTTGTGTCCTAGATACATTTCAGTTTTGCTACTACCAATTGATGTGTTGCACACACATCACACATACTGATCGATATAGAGATTTAGCAAAACCACATTACATGTTCAGTACTAATGGAGCTAAGAAATCATCACGCTCTCACCCATGTGCTCGAATAGCAGTGTAGTAGCTTCATTCATTGTGGCATAGAACTATTTAATCGAATAGCACTGCAGTAGAATCATTGATAGTGGTTTGTTCATATCTTTCAGAATGAATTTAAAATATCTCACATCTAAACTATTTTTTTAGTTGGATGCCCTCTATAATGCCAAGTAAGTTTTCTTTTATCTTTCAGAATAAATTACCATGTAGAACTATTTCAAAACAAAAAAAAAGATTACACATGCCACATTAGAAACTCTAACCGTATCCTTCAGAGTAATCGGGTGTGCTCTCATGTGGCACCAGATTAACTGTTCTGGTTTTTAGTTTAAACAACTTGCACTAAATTTGCATAGTTATGCTTATGTAAGAAATCAATCGAGCAACCTCGCTTCTCGATGGGGAATCCTCAGAAGATATGTATCCACCTGAAACAAATAACAACTTTCTAAATATGATTTTGAGAAACTAAATTAGGGAATCTTACATGTAATCACCTTTTGAAATATAAACAGTAAAACAGTAGGTGAAATGGCATATAGTAACTATTATTTTGTCACGCACGCACAAATAATTCAATCTGAACCTAAAGTCTGAATAAAAAATCTTTATATGTACGTGCATGTAAGTATAATGAATATTTATTCGACACTTGCAAGAATAATAAGAACACATTCAATAAATTAAAGAGAAAATTGTGTACCATATACGCACTTGCAGATTGTATGACACCAATCAGATCGTTCCTGCACGAAGCAAGCAAGAGCCCTCTGCTGAAAGATAGCTAGATATATAGTTAAAAAAAATCTTTGCCTAGAATGCTTCCGTGAGAAGTGTCATAACCTGGTGCCACATGGGAGCACACCCGATTACTCTGAAGTCTAAACACCCAACTGAAACTCTAACTGTATCCTTTTGCACTGAATTTTTCTCCCTATTTTCTGTGTAAGTGGAACACAAATATTGGAACTGTCACATAACACTGACTTAGTAGAAGATCTAGGGAACCAATTTGCAGGCCCCTCTTCTGTAGGATCAAACATAAATACAAAACAAAATCGTTTCAACATATATTGTTCTTAAAGAGGAGAAATTAGTGGAAAACCAGATGCAAGGCAATGCATCAATCTCGCTGAAGCCCTTGTAAGCACTCCTTGCTTGATTACTTCGAACCAAACCTTGACACCCTCAACAACAGCATGACGGCCTCCCACACTGAGGACTGCATGTATTAGAACACATCAATCTTTCCACTTTCAATCTGAGCCATGGCTGAACATGGAGATCCGGGGCATGGTTTCCATGTGCGTCTGTTCTCACCAGTGTGCGCCTGCAGCCGAGAATGATTTCATATCGGACCTCATATTGTGTGCGTGTCTCCCATGATCAAGCCGCATGGTTTCCCATGTGCATGTGTGTTTCCAAGATCAAGCCGCCAAGTTTGCTTATTTGCACATCTCTCCAGGAGATGAGTCAAGTGCTAAGAGCCTGAAATTCATCGGCAAGACCAGCGAGAAGATAACCGGCGAGGAGGGATTGAGTGGATCTGGCGCTAATATAGGGTCAGCTGGAGAGGATCTTGCGGCGGCGTAGGTGAGATTAGGAGAAAGCTTTTCCTATTCATAGAAGCGTCGTGAATTGCACTTGCAATGGAAGAGGATGTTACGGCTGCATAGGCAAGATTAGAAGAAAGGTTTTTTCTTTACGTAGGATTAGGGATAGGGCAGTTTTCTTTACCCTTTTCCTAGGACTGATTTGAGAGTTTGTTAGAGATTGACCGAGAGATTGAGGGAGTTGTGTCACGGGAGAGAGAGTTTATTAGACATACGTGAGAGATTGAGGGATTTGGGTCACGGGAGAAAGCTACGTGAATATTTTTCTCATTGGACAGATATGTGAGACGTGATTGATAGAGAGAGTTGCGTAAAGCGAGAGAGATACGTGAGTTTTTTTGCTGTGAGTTGATTGGGTCATGGGAGAGAGATACGTCAGTTTTTTACCGTGAGTCGATCTACACCGTAATAACTCGACCCCATCAGATTAACGGCTCCTAATTACTGATTAATGTGGGAATTAATTGGGAGTCTGTAATTAGTATAGGTATAGATAGATAAATAGATAGATAGATAGATAGATAGATAGATAGATATAGATAGCCACCCTATTCACTAATGATGAGAGATCTCGCTACTTGTATATCCTTAAAATATTTCCGTTCCCATTAAAGGGTGATGCTAAGATATGGTTTAATTCTCTTGATCCTGGTTGTGTGCGTAGTCCCCAGGTTATAATCTATTACTTCTCTGCTAAATATCTCCGTGCTCATAAGAAACAAGCTGTTTTAAAGGAAACATACAACTTTGTACAAATTAAAGAAGAGAGTCTCCCACAAGCTTGGGGAGGCTTCTCAAGTTACTTAATGCTTTGCCTGATCATCCTCTTAAGAAAAATGAAATACTTGATATCTTTTATAATGGACCAATCGATGCTTCCAGAGATTACCTGGATAGTTTTGCTGGTTCTATTTTTAGGGAAAGAACACCGGATGAAGCTGAAATCTTATTGAATAATATGTTGACAAATAAAAATAATTGGGCACCTCCTGAGCCAGCTCCTGCTCCAATTAATGATCCTATTGCTAAACCAACTCCGAAGAAGAGAGGTGTTCTATTGCTCAGTCCCGAAGATATGCAAGAGGCAAAGAAATCTATGAAAGAAAAAGGTATTAAAGTTGAAGATGTTAAGAATTTACCTCCTATTGAAGAAATACATGTTCTTAATTTACCGCCTATTGAAGAAACATGTGATCTTAATCCTTTATTTATTGAAGAACCTCCAGACCCCGATAACCCGACACAGGTAGTAAAGGTAAATTCTCTCTATAGATATGATCAAGCTGAAATCCCTCCTACTAAAATTGCTAGTTAGTGCTTGGATGAGTTTGATAATTTTATGTTTAAGGAAGAAGACCTCAATGCTTATTTCGGTAGACAATTAAAACAGGATGCTGATATGATTAAATACTTGGGTGATTATATGGCTAATATTAGAGGTGAACTTAAACTTGTTAGCAAACATGCTTCTATGGTTACCACTCAAGTAGAACAAGTACTTAAAGCTCAAAAGGAATTGCTCAATGTGATGAATAGTAAGAAAAATAATTATGCTGTTAAAGTGGCTACCAGAACTGGTAGAATGACTCAGGAACCTTTCTATCCTGAAGGCCACCCTAAGAGAATTAAGCAAGATTCTCAGAGAAATAAAATTGATGCACCTCGTTCTTCTAAAAGGAAGAAAAAGAAAAATGATAGAACTGTGCAAACTTCTAGTGAACATATTGCTGAACCACCTGATAATCCAAATGATATCTCTATATCTGATGCTGAAACACAATCTGGAAATGAACATGAACCTAATGAAAATGTTAATGATGATGTTCATAATGATGCTCAACCTAATAATGATAATGATGTAGAAATTGAACCTGTTGTTGATCTTGATAACCCACAATCAAAGAATCAACGTTATGATAAGAAAGACTTTGTTGCTAGGAAACATGGTAAAGAAAGAGAGCCTTGGGTTCACAAACCCATGCCTTTTCCTCCCAAACCATCCAAGAAAAAGGATGATGAGGATTTTGAGTGCTTTGCTGAAATGATTAGACCTATATTTTTGCATATGCGATTGACTGATATGCTCAAAATGAATCCTTATGCTAAGTACATGAAAGATATTGTTACAAATAAAAGAAAGATACCAGAAGCTGAAATTTCCACCATGCTTGCTAATTATACTTTTAAGGGTGGAATCCCAAAGAAACTTGGAGATCTAGGAGTACCTACTATACCATGCTCCATTAAAAGAAACTATGTTAAAACTGCTTTATGTGATCTTGGAGCCGGTGTTAGTGTTATGCCTCTCTCTTTATATCGTAGACTTGACTTGAATAAGTTGACACCTACTGAAATATCTTTACAAATGGCTGATAAATCAACTGCTATACCTGTCGGTATTTGTGAGGACGTGCCTCTTGTGGTTGCAAACGTTACTATTTTAACGAACTTTGTTATTCTTGATATTCCCGAGGACGATAGTATGTCTATTATTCTTGGAAGACCTTTTCTTAATACTGCAGGGGCTGTTATTGATTGCAACAAATGCAATGTCACCTTTCATGTTAATGGTAATGAGCATACGGTACATTTTCCGAGGAAACAACCTCAAGTTCATAGTATCAATTCTATCAAAAAAATTCCATCGATTATATTTGGAGGTTTTGAATTTCCTCTTCCTACTGTCAAGAAGAAATATGATATACTTATTATTGGGGATGTTCATATCCCCGTTGAGGTAACCTAGTGTTATTCTAAATTTCTCCGGTTTCATGTTAATCGGAATGAGTTTGTTAACAAGACTTGATCAACCTTGTTAGTGGATTCCTTTTGACGAGCATGAGATGGATGAAACTAGAAGCACAACATTCTGTACCCCACTTTTACTTTCTGATATTTATATTCAATAAAATAAAAATAAATATTTGTCTGTCTGTTACCTGATTATCCGTGCAATATAAAAATACCTCGAAAATAAAAATTCACCAAATGCCCTGAAAATTAAATCTGATTTTTTCTAGAATATTTGAGGATTTGTGGAACAAAGAACACACCAGGGGGGCCAGCCACCTTGCCATGAGGGTGGAGGGCGCGCCCACCCCTCTAGGGCGCGCCCCCTGCCTCATGGGCCCATGGTGGCCCTCCTCCACTTATTCCTGCACCCATCCTCTTCTTCTTCCTCCCACAAACACGAAAAACCAACTCAAGCACAAGTTCCAGCCCTCTTTGCTGCCATTTTCGATCTCCTCGCTCAAAGCACCTCTCACAAAACTGCTTGGGGAGATTGTTCCTTGGTATGTGACTCCTCCATTGGTCCAATTAGTTTTTGTTCTAGTGCTTTATTCATTGCAAATTTTTGCTACTTAGGTGACCCTGTTCTTGAGCTTGCATGTCAAAATTTATATGGTCAAAAGTAGTTTTGATGCATGATATAGGCCCTAGGCACTTGTAGGAGTGGTTGCTATCAATATTATTGAGTTTGGTTTACTTTAATTTTGAAGTTACTAAAAATTTTCAGAATTTTTCAGAGGAAGAAATATGCTTAGGAAAATGTTCCAAGGTGGTTCTTTAAGGAAGCAAGGACCCAGGCTTGCAATGCGTGATGCTGACGAAGAGCCACCAAGAGACGCTCCAGTGCGTCCTTTTGAGTGGCCTTCTGAAAATTTTATGGATCGAGCGGGAATTAAAGAAGAATTTAATGCATATTTGCGTAATGCCGGTCTTGAGGACTTTGAGGCAGACAAATGCCCCCAGTATCATGATCTCACAAGCTCTTTTGTGAGGAGGTTTGAGTATTCATCTTCGCGTAATTCTCCTTCATTCATGTTTGATCTTTATAACAAATCTTATACCATGGACTTAGAGGATTTTACTTTTTCTTGCAAACTTCCACAATGGGGTAGTGTTAGGGATCCCCCTAAATCTGAATTTAGAAACTTTCTTGCTAGTATAACTGTAGGGGAATCTAGAGATATAACGCAAGCTACCATAGGGAGCATTCACTTTCCTTCTATACATTATTTTGCTCTCTTCATAGGTAGGTGCATAAATGCTAAGGATGAAGCATGTCACATGTGTGTCCTTGACCTTAGCATTCTCAGGAGTGCTGTGTCAGGAGACCAATCTTATCATATGGGAGCCATTGTAGCTCGTAGGTTGCATCATAATAGATATAATGGAGATTTCTTTGGAGGAATTTATGCAACCCGCTTAGCTAAATTTCTTGAGATAGACGTTCGTGAAGGAGACATGAAGTTGCCTCCTGCTTATTTAGATTTTGATTCTATGGTTTCTCACCATTTTGCCGAGAGGAACGAATCGCCTCTCCAGTACCGACTAATCTTTGACAGATGCCGTGCTGTCCGTATTACTCTCCCTACTCCTTCTTTCTTTGATTATCAGGCAAGAGGAGGATATACTATTACCATAGAGGAGACAAATGAGTACAAGAGGAGAGCGGAGGCCGCTCGTCGCCACACTGCAGCTCAGGAGGCGATAGCCGCTGCATCCCAGTACGACCCCAACAACTATTATTATGGATATCAGCTAGGCCAGCCGTGGCCATAGACCAACTTAGCCAAAAGCCTAAGCTTGGGGGAGTACGTATTTCTCATTGACATTACATTTATGTTCACACACACTCATTGCTAGATGTCGGTGCTCATACTTTTTCATTGTATCATCCATGCTAGTTTATTTCCTTTTATGCTTTCTTCTTGTGTGTTTAATAAACCTTAAGAAAAAACCAAAAAAAAATAGTTGTAGCTTTTAATTAATTTATTTCCATGCTTGTAGTAGTAATTAGAAAGAAAACCCAAAAATATTTCATGTTCTTCTTTTGCTTGTTGGGAGCTTTCCCGTGTAAATAGTTTTATTTATTTTCTTTTCTTTGGGGGTTAGTAGGAGAAGACCATGATTAAATTATTGAAGTGGCTCTTATATGCTTTATTCTTGATTTAACCAAGAGCCCATATTGCTTTGTCTTCTCCTGTTTATTGAATGCTCGCAAATTCCAGCTTAGTCCAATGCACGTGCACTCTTATTATTCACATCGTTCGGTCGTGCAAGTGAAAGGCAATTATGATGATATATGATGGACTGACTGAGATGAGAAAAGCTGGTATGAACTCGACCTCTTTTGTTTTTGTAAATATGATGAGTTCATCATTCTTGATTTAGCTTGTTATGAATAAACATGTTTGCAATGACAATTAGAGATCATAGTTGCTTGTGCCATGCTTGATTAGCTATGAGTTATAATGGATTACCTTGCGTGCCAACATACTATTAAAATGGTTATGATGTGGTATGATAGGGTGGTATCCTCCTCTGAATGATTTAAGTGACTTGACTTGGCACATGTTCAGGCATGTAGTTGAAACAAATCAACATAGCCTTCACGATATTTTTGTTCATGGTGGATTATATCCTACTCATGCTTGCATCCAATGTTAATTAATTTTAATGCATGTACATGGCTGGTTACGCTCTCTAGTTGGTCGCTTCCCAATCTTTTGCTAGCCTTCACCTGTACTAAGCGGGAATACTGCTTGTGCATCCAAACTCCTTAAACCCCAAAGTTATTCCAGATGAGTCCACTATACCTTCCCATATGCGGTATCTACCTGCCGTTCCAAGTAAATTTGTATGCGCCAAACTCTAAACCTTCAAATAATCATCCTGTTTTGTATGCTCGAATAGCTCATGTATCAACTAGGTCTGTCTGTATCTTCCATGTTAGGCGGGTTATTCTCAAGAGGAGTGGACTCCGCTCCTCACTCACGAGATAAATGGCTGGTCACCAGGATGCCCAGTCCCATACTTTATGAAAACTAAATCAAAATAATTGCAAATAAAACTCTCCTTGGGACCTGATGTATGTTGGAGGCACTCGTTGTTTCGAGCAAGCCATGGATTGATGTTTGTTGGTGGAGGGGGAGTATAAACTTTATCATTCTGTTTGGGAACCGCCTATAATGTGTGTAGCATGGAAGATATCACCATCTCTTTGTTGTTATGTTGACAATGAAAGTATACCTCTCACAATATTATTCACCTCTATTTGAAAACCGAGCTCTGGCACCTCTACAAATCCCTGCTTCCCTCTGTGAAGGGCCTATCTATTTACTTTTATGTTGAGTCATCACCCTCTTATTAAAAAGCACTAGCTAGAGAGCACCACTATCAGTTGCATTCATTATTGTTAGTTTACATTGGGTGTGACTATGATTGGATCTCTTTTACCATGAATTACAATGTCTAGTCAGTCCTTGATCTTTAAAGGTGCTCTGCATTTATGTTTTGCGGTCTCAGAAAGGGCTAGCGAGATACCATCTTGTTATATCATATTATGATTGTTTTGAGAAAATGTTGTCATCTGAGACTTATTATTATGGCTTGCTAGTTGATTATGCTATTGATATGGGTAATCATGAGACCTGAGAATTATGGCAAATAAGGTTAGATATAATCTTTGCTGAAAACTTGATGCTAGCTTGACATATTTATAACAACCAGAGCAAACAGAGTTTGTAAAAGTTTTTCTTTATTTCTTTCAGTTTGTCAACTGAATTGCTTGAGGACAAGCAAGGGTTTAAGCTTGGGGGAGTTAATACATCTGCGTCGTATCTACTCTTCCAAACACTTTTGCCCTTGTTTTGGACTCTAACTTGTATGATTTGAATGGAACTAACCCGGACTGACGCTGTTTTCAGCAGAATTGCCATGATGTTGTTTTATGTGCAGAAAACAAAAGTTCTCGGAATGACCTGAAACTCCATGGAATATCTTACAATAAATAATAAAAAATCCTCGCCAAAGATGAAGACCAGGGGGCCCACACCCTTGCCACGAGGGTGGGCCCCCCTAGGGCGCGCCCCCTACCTCATGGGCCCCTTGGAGACCTCCCGACTCCAACTCTATATAACTGCTTTCGGGGAGAAAAAATTAGGAGAGAAGAAATCATCACGTTTTATGATACGGAGCTGCCGCCAAGCCCTAAAACCTCTCGGGAGGGCTGATCTGGAGTCCGTTCGGGGCTCCGGAGAGGGAGATTCGTCGCCGTCGTCATCAGCAACCATCCTCCATCACCAATTTCATGATGCTCACCACCGTGCGTGATTAATTCCATCGTAGGCATGCTGGACGGTGATGGGTTGGATGAGATTTATCATGTAATCGAGTTAGTTTTGTTAGGGTTTGATCCCTAGTATCCACTATGTTCTGAGATTGATGTTGCTATGACTTTGCTATGCTTAATGCTTGTCACTAGGGCCCGAGTGCCATGATTTAAGATCTGAACCTATTATGTTTTCATCAATATATGAGAGTTCTTGATCCTATCTTGCAAGTCTATAGTCACCTATTATGTGTTATCATCCGTTAACCCCGAAATGACAATAATCGGGATACTTACCGCTGATGACCGTAGTTTGAGGAGTTCATGTATTCACTATGTGCTAATGCTTTGTTCCGGTTCTCTATTAAAAGGAGGCCTTAATGTCCCTTAGTTTCCATTAGGACCCTGCTGCCACGGGAGGGTAGGACAAAAGATGTCATGCAAGTTCTTTTCCATAAGCACGTAGGAGTATATTCGGAATACATGCCTACATTACATTGACGAATTGGAGCTAGTTCTGTGTCACCCTATGTTATGAGTGTTACATGATGAACCACATCCGGCATAATTATCCATCATTGATCCAATGCCTACGAGCTTTCCATATACTAGTTTACGCTTATTTGCTTTCCCGTTGCTATTGTTACAATCACTACAAAATACCAAAAATATTACTTTCCTTTCAGTACTCTTTTGTTACCGTTACCATCACTATCATATTACTTTGCTACTAAACACTTTGCTGCAGATACTAAGTTTCCAGGTGTGGTTGAATTGACAACTCAGCTGCTAATACATGTGAATATTCTTTGGCTCCCCTTGTGTCAAATCAATAAATTTGGGTTGAATACTCTACGCCCAAAAGTTGTTGCGGTCCCCTATACTTGTGGGTTATGAGCTGCTTTAAAGGAAATATAGAACTTTGTGCAAATTAAAGAAGAGAGTCTCCCACAAGCTTGGGGGAGGCTTCTCAAGTTACTTAATGCTTTGCCTGATCATCCTCTTAAGAAAAATGAAATACTTGATATATTTTATAATGGACTAACCGATGCTTCCAGAGATTACCTGGATAGTTGTGCTGCTTCTCTTTTCAGGGAAAGAACACCGAATGAAGCTGAAATCTTATTGAATAATATGTTGACAAATGAAAATAATTGGGCACCTCCTGAGCCAGCTCCTGCTCCAATTAATGATCCTATTCCTAAACCAACTCCGAAGAAGAGAGGTGTTCTATTGCTCAGTCCCGAAGATATGCAAGAGGCAAAGAAATCTATGAAAGAAAAAGGTATTAAAGCTGAAGATGTTAAGAATTTACCTCCTATTGAAGAAATACATGTTCTTAATTTACCGCCTATTGAAGAAACATGTGATCTTAATCCTTTATTTATTGAAGAACCTCCAGACCCCGATAACCCGACACAGGTAGTAAAGGTAAATTCTCTCTATAGATATGATCAAGCTGAAATCCCTCCTACTAAAATTGCTAGTCAGTGCTTGGACGAGTTTGATAATTTTATGTTTAAGGAAGAAGACCTCAATGCTTATTCCGGTAGACAATTAAAACAAGATGCTGATATGATTAAATACTTGGGTGATTATATGACTAATATTAGAGGTGAACTTAAACTTGTTAGCAAACATGCTTCTATGGTTACCACTCAAGTAGAACAAGTACTTAAAGCTCAAAAGGAATTGCTCAATGAGATGAATAGTAAGAAAAATAATTATGTTGTTAAAGTGGCTACTAGAACTGGTAGAATGACTCAGGAACCTTTGTATCGTGAAGGCCACCCTAAGAGAATTGAGCAAGATTCTCAGAGAAATAATATTGATGCACCTGGTTCTTCTAAAAGGAAGAAAAAGAAAAATGATAGAACTGTGCAAACTTCTAGTGAACTTATTGATGAACCACCTGATAATCCAAATGATATCTCTATGTCTGATGCTGAAACACAATCTGGAAATGAACATGAACCTAATGAAAATGTTAATGATGATGTTCATAATGATGCTCAACCTAGTAATGATAATGATATAGAAATTGAACCTGTTGTTGATCTTGATAACCCACAATCAAAGAATCAACGTTATGATAAGAAAGACTTTGTTGCTAGGAAACATGGTAAAGAAAGAGAGCCTTGGGTTTAGAAACCCATGCCTTTTCCTCCCAAACCATCCAAGAAAAAGGATGATCAGGATTTTGAGCGCTTTGCTGAAATGATTAGACCTATCTTTTTGCGTATGCGATTGACTGATATGCTCAAAATGAATCCTTACGCTAAGTACATGAAAGATATTGTTACAAATAAAAGAAAGATACCAGAAGCTGAAATTTCCACCATGCTTGCTAATTATACTTTTAAGGGTGTAATACCAAAGAAACTTGGAGATCCAGGAGTACCTACTATACCATGCTCCGTTAAAAGAAACTACGTCAAAACTGCTTTATGTGATCTTGGAGCCGGTGTTAGTGTTATGCCTCTCTCTTTATATCGTAGACTTGACTTGAATAAGTTGACACCTACTGAAATATCTTTGCAAATGGCTGATAAATCAACTGCTATACCTGTCGGCATTTGTGAGGATGTGCCCGTTGTGGTTGCAAACGTTACTATTTTAACGGACTTTATTATTCTTGATATTCCTGAGGACGATAGTATGTCTATTATTCTTGGAAGACCTTTTCTTAATACTGCAGGGGCTGTTATTGATTGCAACAAAGGCAATGTCACTTTTCATGTTAATGGCAATGAGCATACGGTACACTTTCCGAGGAAACAACCTCAAGTTCATAGTTTCAATTCTATCGGAAAAATTCCATCGATTATATTTGGAGGTTTTGAATTTCCTCTTCCTACTATCAAGAAGAAATATGATATACTTATTATTGGGGATGTGCATATCCCTGTTGAGGTAACCTAGTGTTATTCGAAATTTCTCCGGTTTCATGTTAATCGGAATGAGTTTGTTAACAAGACTTGATCAACCTTGTTAGTGGATTCCTTTTGATGAGCATGAGATGGATGAAACTAGAAGCACAACCTTCTGTACCCTCTCTATACTTTCTGTTATTTAGTTGAAATAAAGTAAAAATAAATAATTTTCTATCTGTTATCTGATTATCCATGCAATATTAAAATACCTCAAAAATAAAAGTTCAAAATGCCCTAAAAATTAAATATGATTTTTATGGAATATTTGTGGATTTATGGAAGAAAGAACACACCACGGTGGCCCTCCTCCACTTATTCCTGCACCCATCATCTTCTTCTTCCTCATCGCAGTACGACCCCAACTATTATTATGGATATCAGCCAGGCCAGCCGTGGCCATAGACCAACTTAGGCCAAAAGCCCAAGCTTGGGGGAGTATGTATTTCTCACCGACATTACATTTATGTTCACACACACTCATTGCTAGATGTCGGTGCTCATACTTTTTCATTGTATCATCCATTCTAGTTTATTTCCTTTTATGCTTTCTTCTTGTGTGTTTAATAAACCATAGGAAAAACCAAAAAAATTAGTTGTAGCTTTTAATTAGTTTACTTTCCATGCTTGTAGTAATAATTAAAAAGAAAACCCAAAAAGATTTCATGTTCTTCTTTTGCTTGTTGGGAGCTTACCCGTGTAAATAGTTTTATTTCTTTTCTTTGTTGGAAATATGCCCTAGAGGCAATAATAAATTGGTTATTATTATATTTCCTTGTTCATGATGATCATTTATTATCCATGCTAGAATTGTATTGATAGGAAACTCAGATACATGTGTGGATACATAGACAACACCATGTCCCTAGTAAGCCTCTAGTTGACTAGCTCGTTGATCAATAGATGGTTACGGTTTCCTGACCATGGACATTGGATATCGTTGATAACGAGATCACATCATTAGGAGAATGATGTGATGGACAAGACCCAATCCTAAGCCTAGCACAAGATCATGTAGTTCGTATGCTAAAGCTTTTCTAATGTCAAGTATCATTTCCTTAGACCATGAGATTGTGCAACTCCCGGATACCGTAGGAGTGCTTTGGGTGTGCCAAACGTCACAACGTAACTGGGTGGCTATAAAGGTACACTACAGGTATCTCCGAAAGTGTCTGTTGGGTTGGCACGAATCGAGACTGGGATTTGTCACTCCGTGTAAACGGAGAGGTATCTCTGGGCCCACTCGGTAGGACATCATCATAATGTGCACAATGTGATCAAGGAGTTGATCACGGGATGATGTGTTATGGAACGAGTAAAGAGACTTGCCAGTAACAAGATTGTACAAGGTATCGGGATACCGACGATCAAATCTCGGGCAAGTATCGTACCGCTAGACAAAGGGAACTGTATACGGGATTGATTAAGTCCTTGACATCGTGGTTCATCCGATGAGATCATCGTGGAGCATGTGGGAGCCAACATGGGTATCCAGATCCCACTGTTGGTTATTGACCAGAGAGTTGTCTCGGCCATGTCTGCATGACTTCCGAACCCGTAGGGTCTACACACTTAAGGTTCGATGACGCTAGGGTTATAGGGAAAGTATGTACACGGTTACCGAATGTTGTTCGGAGTCCCGGATGAGATCCCGGACGTCACGAGGAGTTCTGGAATGGTCCGGAGGTAAAGATTGATATATAGGAAGTATGGTTTTGGCCACCGGAAGTGTTCCGGGCATCACCGGTAGTGTACCGGGACCACCGGAGGGGTCCGGGGGTCCACCAGGTGGGGCCACCAGCCCCGGAGGCCTACATGGGCCAATAGTGGGAAGGGACCAACCCCTAGGTGGGCTGGGGCGCCTCCCACCAAGGCCCAAGGCGCCTCCAACAGGGGAAGGGGGCAAACCCTAGGGCAGATGGGCCCTAAGGCCCACCCTAGGTGTGCCTCCCCCTCTCCCCCTTGTGGCCGCCTCCCAGATGGGATCTAGGGGATGCCGCCACCCCTAGGGAGGGAACCCTAGGTGGGGGCGCAACCCCTCCCCTCCCCCTATATATACTTGAGGTATGGGGGCTGCCCAACACACGATTTGCCCTCCCTCTTGGTGTAGCCCTACCTCTCTTCCTCCTCGTCTCTCGTAGTGCTTGGCGAAGCCCTGCTGGAGTCCCGCGCCCCTCCACCACCACCACGCCGTCGTGCTGCTGCTGGATGGAGTCTTCCCCAACCTCTCCTTCTCACCTTGCTGGATCAAGGCATAGGAGACATCTCCGGGATGTACGTGTGTTGAACACGGAGGTGCCGTCCGTTCGGCACTAGGATCATCGGTGATTTGGATCACGACGAGTACGACTCCATCAACCCCGTTCACTTGAACGCTTCCTCTTAGCGATCTACAAGGGTATGTAGATGCACTCTCCTTCCCCTCGTTGCTAGATTACTCCATAGATTGATCTAGGTGATGCGTAGAAAAATTTGAATTTCTGCTACGTTCCCCAACAATGGCGTCATGAGCTAGGTCTATGCGTAGTTACTATGCACGAGTAGAACACAAAGTAGTTGTGGGCGTCGATATTGTCAATTATCTTGCTGTTACTAGTCTTATCTTGATTCGGCGGCATCGTGGGATGAAGCGGCCCGGACCAACCTTACACGTACGCTTACGTGAGACAGGTTCCACCGACTGACATGCACTAGTTGCATAAGGTGGCTAGCGGGTGTCTGTCTCTCCCACTTTAGTCGGATCGGATTCGATGAACAGGGTCCTTATGAAGGGTAAATAGAAATTGGCAATTCATGTTGTGGTTTTGGCGTAGGTAAGAAACGTTCTTGCTAGAAACCTATAGCAGCCACGTAAAAAAAACTTGCAACAACAATTAGAGGACGTCTAACTTGTTTTTGCAGCATATGCCGTGTGATGTGATATGGACAAAAGGATGTGATGAATGATATGTGTGATGTATGAGATTGATCATGTTCTTGTAATAGGAATCGCGACTTGCATGTCGATGAGTATGACAACCGGCAGGAGCCATAGGAGTTGTCTTAATTTATTTATGACCTGCGTGTCAACATAAACTTCATGTAATTACTTTACTTTATTGCTAACCGTTAGTTGTATTAGTAGAAGTAATAGTTGGCGAGACAACTTCATGAAGACACGATGATGGAGATCATGATGATGGAGATCATGGTGTCATGCCGGTGACGATGATGATCATGGAGCCCCGAAGATGGAGATCAAAAGGAGTAATATGATATTGGCCATATCATGTCACTATTTGATTGCATGTGATGTTTATCATGTTTATACATCTTATTTGCTTAGAACGACGGTAGCTTAAATAAGATGATCCCTAACTAAAATTTCAAGAGAAGTGTTCTCCCTAACTGTGCACCGTTGCGAAAGTTCGTCGTTTCGAAGCACCACGTGATGATCGGGTGTGATAGATTCTTATGTTCGAATACAACGGGTGTTGACGAGCCTAGCATGTACAGACATGGCCTCGGAACACGGAAGACCGAAAGGTCGAACATGAGTCGTATAGAAGATACGATCAACATGAAGATGTTCACTAATGATGACTAGTCCGTCTCACGTGATGATCGGACACGGCCTGTTTGACTCAGATCATGTAATCACTCAGATGACTAGAGGGATGTCTATATGAGTGGGAGTTCATAAGATGAACTTAATTATCCTGAACATAGTCAAAAGGTCTTCGCAAATTATGTCGTGGCTCGCGCTTTAGTTCTACTGTTTAGATATGTTCCTAGAGAAAATTTAGTTGAAAGTTGATGGTAGCAATTATGCGGACTAGGTCCGTAAACTGAGGATTGTCCTCATTGCTTCATAGAAGGCTTATGTCCTTAATGCACCGCTTAGTGTGCTGAACCTCAAACGTCGTCTGTGGATGTTGCGAACATCTGACATACACATTTTGATAACTACGTGATAGTTCAGTTAAACGGTTCAGAGTTGAGGCACCGAAGACGTTTTGAAACGTCGCGAAACATATGAGATGTTTCGAGGGCTGAAATTGGGATTTCAGGCTCGTGCCCACGTAAAGAGGTATAAGACCTCCGACGATTTTCTTAGCCTGCAAACTAAGGGAGAAAAGCTCAATTGTTGAGCTTGTGCTCAGATTGTCTGAGTACAACAATCATTTGAATCGAGTGGGAGTTGATCTTCCAGATGAGATAGTGATGTTTCTCCGAAGTCATTACCACCAAGCTGCTAGAGCTTCGTGATGAACTATAATATATCAGGGACATATATGACGATCCTTGAGATATTCGCGATGTTTGACACCACAAAAGTAGAAATCAAGAAGGAGCATCAATTGTTGTTGGTTGGTGAAACCACTAGTTTCAAGAAGGGCAAGGCCAAAAAGGGATACTTCATGAAACGGCAAATCAGCTGCTGCTCTAGTGAAGAAACCCAAGGTTGAACCCAAACCCGAGACTAAGTGCTTTTGTAATAAGGGGAACAGCCACTAGAGCAGAATTACCCTAGATACTTGGTAGATGAGAAGGCTGGCAAGGTCGATAGAAGTATATTGGATATACATTGTGTTAATGTGTACTTTACTAGTACTCCTAGTAGCACCATGGTATTAGATACCGGTTCGGTTGCTAAGTGTTAGTAAACTCGAAATAAAAGGCTGCAGAGTAAACGAAGACTAGCTAAAGGTGAGCTGGCGATATGTGTTGGAAATTTTTCCCAAGCTTGATGTGATCAAGCATCGCATGCTCCCTCTACCATCGAGATTGGTGTTTGCGTTGAGCATAGACATGATTGGATTATGTCTATCGCAATACGGTTATTCATTCAAGGAGAATAATGGTTACTCTGTTTATTTGAATAATACCTTCAATGGTCTTGCACCTAAAATGAATGGTTTATTGAATCTCGATCGTAGTGATACACATGTTCATGCCAAAAGATATAAGATAGTAATGATAGTACCACCTACTTGTGGCACTGCCACGTAAGTCATATCGGTATAAAACGCATGAAGAAGCTCCATGTTGATGGATCTTTGGGATCACTTGTTTTTTGAAAAGTTTGAGACATGCGAACCATGTCTATTGGTGTATATGCATGAAGAAACTCCATGCAAATGGACCATTTGGACACACTTGATTTTGAATCACTTGATACATGCAAATCATACCACATGGGCAAGATGACTGAAAGCCTCGTTTTCAGTAAAATGGAACTAGAAAGCAACTTGTTGGAAGTAATATATTTTGACGTGTGCAGTCCAATGAGTGCTGAGGCGTGTAGTGGATATCGTTATGTTCTTACTTCACAGATGATTTGAGTAGATGTTGAGTATATTTACTTGATGAATCACAAGTCTGAATTATTGAAAGGTTCAAGTAATTTCAGGGTGAAGTTGAAAGATCGTCGTGACAAGAGGATAAAATATCTATGATATGATCATAGAGATGAATATCTGAATTACGAGTTTGGCACAGAATTAAGACATTGTGGAAATTGTTTCACAACTAATACAGCCTGGAACACCATAGTGTGATGGTGTGTCCGAACATCATAACTGCACCCTATTGGATATGATGCATACCATGATGTCTCTTATCGAATTACCATGATAGTTTATGGGTTAGGCATTAGAGACAACCACATTCACTTTAAATAGGGCACCACGTAATTCCAATGAGATGACACCGTATGAACTATGGTTTAGAGAAACCTAAGTTGTCATTTCTTAAAAGTTTGGGGCTGCGACGCTTATGTGAAAAAGTTTCAGGCTGATAAGCTCGAACCCAAAGCGGATAAATGCATCTTCATAGGACACCCAAAACAGTTGGGTATACCTCCTGTCTCAGATCCGAAAGCAATAAGGGATTGTTTCTAGAATCGGGTCCTTTCTCGAGGAAAAGTTTCTCTCGAAAGAATTGAGTGGGAGGATGGTGGAGACTTGATGAGGTTATTGAACCGTCTCTTCAACTAGTGTGTGGCAGGGCACATGGAGTTGTTCCTGTGGCACCTACACCAATTGAAGTGTAAGCTTATGATAGTGATCATGAAACTTCAGATCAAGTCACTACCAAACCTCGTGGGATGACAAGGATGCGTACTACTTCAGAGTGGTATGTGATCCTGTCTTGGAAGTCATGTTGCTAGACAACAATGAACCTACGAGCTATGGAGAAGTGATGGTGGGCCTGGATTCCAAAATGGCTCAAGGCCATATAATCCAAGAGAGGATCCATATATGAAAACAAAGTGTAGACTTTGTAAGAACTACTTGATGGTCGTAAGGCTGTTAGGTACATATGGATTTTAAAAGGAAGACGGACAATGATGGTAATTATCACCATTAAGAAAGCTCGACTTGTTGTTAAGATGTTTTCCGACAAGTTCAAGGAGTTGACTACGATGAGACTTTCTCACTCGTAGCGATGCTAAGAGTCCGTTGGAATTATATTAGCAGTCACTGCATTATTTATGAAATCTTGCAGATAGAATGTCAAAAAAAACATTGTTTCCTCATGATTTTTTTGAGGAAAGGTTGTATGTGATACAACCAGAAGGTTTTAACAATCCTGAAAGATGCTAACAAGTATGCAAAGCTCTAGCAATCCTTCTAAGGACTAGAGTAAGCATCTCGGAGTTGGAATGTATGCTTTGATGAGATGATCAAAGATTTTGGGTGTATACAAAGTTTATGAGAAACTTGTATTTCCAAAGAAGTGAGTGGGAGCACTATAGAATTTCTGATGAATATATGTTGTTGACATATTGTTGATCAGAAATGACGTAGAATTTTTGGAAAGCATATAGGGTTATTTGGAAAGTGTTTTTCAATGGAAAGCCTGGATTAAGCTACTTGAGTATTGAGCATTAAGATCTATAAGGATAGATCAAAACGCTTAATAGTATTTTCAAATGAGCACATACCTTGACATGATCTTGAAGGTGTTCAAGATGGATCAGTCAAAGAAGGAGTTCTTGCCTGAGTTGTAAGGTATGAAGTTAAGACTTAAAGCTCGACCACGGCAGAAGAAAGAGGAAGGACGAAGGTCGTCCCCTATGCTTTTGTCATAGGCTATATACGGTGTGCCATGCTGAGTACGGCACCTGATGTGTGCCTTGCCACATATCTGGCAAGAGGGTACAAAGGTGATCTAGGAGTAGATCACCAGATAGCAGTCTAAATTATCCTTAGAGGAATAAGGAATTTTCTCGATTATGGAGGTGGTAAAAGAGTTCGTCGTAAAGGGTTACGCCGATGCAAACTTTGACACTAATCCAGATTATTCTGAGTAGTAAACTGGATTCGTATAGTAGAACAGTTATTTGGAATAGCTCCAAATAGAACGTGGTAGCTGCATCTACGAGATGACATAGAGATTTGTAAAGCACACACGGATCTGAAAGGTTCAGACCCGATGACTATAACCTCTCTCACAAGCATAACATGATCAAACCCAGAACTCTTTGGGTGTTAGTCACATGGGGATGTGACCTTGAGTGTTAATCACATATCGATGTGAACTGGATTATTGACTCTAGTGCAAGTGGGAGACTGTTGGAAATATGACCTAGAGGCAATAATAAATTGGTTATTATTACATTTCCTTGTTCATGATTATCGTTTATTATCCATGCTAGAATTGTATTGATAGGAAACTCAGATACATGTGTGGATACATAGACAACACCATGTCCCTAGTAAGCCTCTAGTTGACTAGCTCGTTGATCAATAGATGGTTACGGTTTCTTGACCATGGACATTGGATGTCGTTGATAACGAGATCACATCATTAGGAGAATGATGTGATGGACAAGACCCAATCCTAAGCCTAGCACAAGATTATGTAGTTCGTATGCTAAAGCTTTTCTAGTGTCAAGTATCATTTCCTTAGACCATGAGATTGTGCAACTCCCGAATACCATAGGAGTGCTTTGGGTGTGCCAAACGTCACAACATAACTGGGTGGCTATAAAGGTACACTACAGGTATCTCCGAAAGTGTCTGTTGGGTTGGCACTAATCGATACTAGGATTTTTCACTCCGTGTAAACGGAGAGGTATCTCTGGGCCCACTCGATAGGACATCATCATAATGTGCACAATGTGATCAAGGAGTTGATCACGGGATGATGTGTTACGGAACGAGTAAAGAGACTTGCCGGTAACGAGATTGAACAAGGTATCGGGATACCGACGATCGAATCTCAGGCAAGTATCATACCACTAGACAAAGGGAACTGTATACGGGATTGATTAAGTCCTTGACATCGTGGTTCATCCGATGATATCATCGTGGAGCATGTGGGAGCCAACATGGGTATCCAGATCCCGCTGTTGGTTATTAACCGGAGAGTTGTCTCGGCCATGTCTGCATGACTTCTGAACCCGTAGGGTCTACACACTTAAGGTTTGATGACGCTAGGGTTATAGGGAAAGTATGTACGCAGTTACCGAATGTTGTTCGGAGTCCCGGATGAGATCCCGGACGTCACGAGGAGTTCTGGAATGGTCCGAAGGTAAAGATTGATATATAGGAAGTATGGTTTTGGCCACCGGAAGTGTTCCGGGCATCACCGGTAGTGTACCGGGACCACCAGAGGGGTCCGGGGGTCCACCAGGTGGGGCCACCAGCCCCGGAGGCCTACATGGGCCAATAGTGGGAAGGGACCAGCCTCTAGGCGGGCTGGGGAGCCTCCCACCAAGGCCCAAGGCGCCTCCAAGAGGGGAAGGGGGCAAACCCTAGGGCAGATGGGCCCTAAGGCCCACCCTAGGTGCGCCTCCCCCTCTCCCCCTTGTGGCCGCCTCCCAGATGGGATCTAGGGCTGCCGCCAGCCCTAGGGAGGGAACCCTAGGTGGGGGCGCAGCCCCTCCCCTCCTCCTATATATACTTGAGGTATGGGGGCTGCCCAACACACGATTTGCTCTCCCTCTTGGCGCAGCCCTACCTCTCTTCCTCCTCGTCTCTCGTAGTGCTTGGCGAAGCCCTGCTGGAGTCCCGCGCCCCTCCACCACCACCACGCCGTCGTGCTGCTGCTGGATGGAGTCTTCCCCAACCTCTCCTTCTCACCTTGCTGGATCAAGGCGTAGGAGACGTCTCCGGGCTGTACGTGTGTTGAACACGGAGGTGCCGTCCGTTCGGCACTAGGATCATCGGTGATTTGGATCACGACGAGTACGACACCATCAACCCCGTTCACTTGAACGCTTCCGCTTAGCGATCTACAAGGGTATGTAGATGCACTCTCCTTCCCCTCGTTGCTAGATTACTCCATAGATTGATCTTGGTGATGCGTAGAAAATTTTGAATTTCTGCTACGTTCCCCAACATTCTTTTATTTGGGGGTCGATAGGAGAAGACCATGATTAAATTGTTGAAGTGGCTCTTATATGCATTATTGTTTACCTTACGAAAGAGCCCATATTGCCTTACCTTCTCCTGTTTAGTGAATGCCTGCAGATTCCAGCTTAGTCCAATGCACGTGCACTCTTATTATTATTCACATCGTTCGGTCGTGCAAGTGAAAGGCAATTATGATGATATATGATGGACTGACTGAGATGAGAAAAGCTGGTATGAACTCGACCTCTTTTGTTTTTGTAGATATGATGAGTTCATCGTTCTTGATTCGGCTTGTTATGAATAAACGTGTTTGCAATGACAATTAGAGATCATAGTTGCTTGTGCCATGCTTGATTAGCTATGAGTTATAATGGTTTACCTTGCGCGCCAACATGCTATTGAGATGGTTATGATGTGGTATGATGGGGTGGTATCCTCCTTTGAATGATTTAAGTGACTTGACTTGGCACATGTTCACGCATGTAGTTGAAACAAATCAACATAACCTTCACGATATTTATGTTCATGGTGGATTATATCCTACTCATGCTTGCATCCAATGTTTATTAATTTTAATGCATGTACATGGCTGTTGTCGCTCTCTAGTTGGTCGCTTCCCAGTCTTTTGCTAGCCTTCACCTGTACTAAGCAGGAATACTGCTTGTGCATCCAAACTCCTTAAACCCCAAAGTTATTCCACATGAGTGCACTATACCTTCCTATATGCGGTATCTACCTGCCGTTCTAAGTAAATTTGTATGTGCCAAACTCTAAACCTTCAAATAATCATCCTGTTTTGTATGCTCGAATAGCTCATGTATCAACTAGGGCTGCATGTATCTTCCATGCTAGGCGGGTTATTCTCAAGAGGAGTGGACTCCGCTCCTCACTCATGAGAAAATGGCTGGTCACCGGGATGCCCAGTCCCATGCGTCATGCAAACTAAATCAAAATAATTGCAAAACAAAACTCCCCCTGAGACCTGATGTATGTTGGAGGCACTCATTGTTTCGAGCAAGCCATGGATTGATGTTTGTTGGTGGAGGGGGAGTATAAACTTTACCATTCTATTTGGGAACCGCCTATAATGTGTGTAGCATGGAAGATATCGCCATCTCTTGATTGTTATTTTGACAATGAAAGTATACCGCTCAAAATATTATTCACCTCTATTTCAAAACCGAGCTCTGGCGCGTCTACAAATCCCTGTTTCCCTCTTTGAAGGGCCTATCTATTTCTTTTACGTTGAGTCATCACCCTCTTATTAAAAGCACTAGCTGGAGAGCGCAGCTGTCATTTGCATTCATCACTCTTAATTTATATTGGGTGTGACTATGATTGGATCTCTTTTACCATGAATTACAATGTCTAGTGAGTCCTTGATCTTTAATGGTGCTCTGCATTTATGTTTTGCGGTCGTAGAAAGGGCTAGTGAGATACCATCTTGTTATATCATATTATGATTGTTTTGAGAAAGTGTTATCATCCGAGATTTATTATTATGGCTTGCTAGTTGATTATGCTATTGATATGGGTAATCATGAGACCTGAGAATTATTGCAAATGTGGTTAGTTATAATCTTTGCTGAAACCTTGAATGCTAGCTTGACATATTTATAACAACAAGATCAAACAGAGTTTGTAAAAGTTTTTCTTTATTTCTTTCAGTTTGTCAACTGAATTGCTTGAGGACAAGCAAGGGTTTAAGCTTGGGGGAGTTGATACGTCTCCGTCGTATCTACTTTTCCAAACACTTTTGTCCTTGTTTTGGAATCTAACTTGTATGATTCGAATGTTACTAACCCGGACTGACGCTGTTTTCAGTAGAATTGCCATGATGTTGTTTTATGTGCATAAAACAAAAGTTCTCGGAATGACCTGAAACTCCACGGAATATCTTACAATAAATAACAAAAAAATCCTCGCCAAAGATGAAGACCAGGGGGCCCACACCCTTTCCACGAGGGTGGGGGCGCCCCCCCTAGGGCGCGCCCCCTACCTCGTGGGCCCCTTGGTGACCTCCCGACTCCAACTCCAACTCTATATATCTGCTTTCGGGGAGAAAAAATAGGAGAGAAGAAATCATCGTGTTTTACGATACGGAGCCGCCACCAAGCCCTAAAACCTCTCGGGAGGGCTGATCTGGAGTCCGTTCGGGGCTCTGGAGAGGGGAATCCGTCGCCATCGTCATCATCAACCATCCTCCATCACCAATTTCATGATGCTCACCGCCATGTGTGAGTAATTCCATCATAGGCTTGCTCGACGGTGATGGGTTGGATGATATTTATCATGTAATCGAGTTAGTTTTGTTAGGGTTTGATCCCTAGTATCCACTATGTTCTGAGATTGATTTTGCTATGACTTTGCTATGCTTAATGCTTGTCACTAGGACCCGAGTTCCATGATTTCAGATCTGCACCTATTATGTTTTCATCAATATAAGAGAGTTCTTGATCCTATCTTGCAAGTCTATAGTCACCTATTATGTGTTATGATCTGTTAACCCCGAAGTGACAATAATCGGGATACTTACCGGTGATGACTGTAGTTTGAGGAGTTCATGTATTCACTATGTGCTAATGCTTTGTTCCGGTTCTCTATTAAAAGGAGGCCTTAATATCCCTTAGTTTCCATTAGGACAAAAGATGTCATGCAAGTTCTTTTCCATAAGCACGTATGACTATATTCGGAATACATGCCTACATTACATTGATGAATTGGAGCTAGTTCTGTGTCACCCTATGTTATGAATGTTATATGATGAACCATATCCGGCATAATTATCCATCAGTGATCCAATGCCTACGAGCTTTCCATATATTGGTTTACGCTTATTTACTTTCCCGTTGCTATAGTTACAATCACTATGAAATATCAAAAACATTACTTTGCTTTCGTTACTCTTTGTTACCGTTACCATCACTATCATATTACTTTGCTACTAAACACTTTGCTGCAGATACTAAGTTTCCAGCACTACTAGGGAAAAGGCTAGCAGCAGCGCGGGTTTTAGGTGTATCAGTAGCGCGGGGACCGGCGCTACTAATAAGGCGCTATAGCTAACACGTAGCAGTGTTGCGAGCAAGCCACTACAAAAAAATACACTTCCGTGATGATACATGTTTGTCACAGTAGGTCGCTTTTTTTGTCATGCATGTACATCCATGACAAATTTATGACAGAATCAAGATAGTCATACCTGTGCTGTCATAGAAGTGTTCCATGACATTACCAAAATTATCATCACGGAAGTGTCCACTTCCATGACGATAAATCGTGCGTCACAGAAGTGCTTTCGTCAAGGGTGGCCGACACGTGGCATCCACCGTAACGGAACGCCGTTAAGATATTGGGTCGGGTTTTGGATCCGATAACCCATTAACAGCCCGGACCAATGGGGATTTTCCACGTGTAAAATCATCATTGGCTGGAGGAAACACGTGTCGGCTCATCGTTGGGACAGATGTCAACCACTCATTGGACGGAAGGCGCCTATGATACGTCGACACGTGGCACGGCCCAACAGAGGCCCATTCCTATGAAAAGGCTGGCCCGTTTGACTTTGTCAAAAGCTGGCGGGCCGGCCCATGGAAAGCCTGTTAACGGCCTGTTCGAACATAGCTCATTTACAGCCCACTAACCCAAGGCCCGTTACACCCTATCCGAATTAGGCCCAGTAGAGTCATCTGGACCATCCAATATGATTCCATCCCGTTTTCACTTCTGGCCCATGTACGGCCCATGACGTCTTTCGGCCCATATGAGGCCCTATGTAAATCTTGGCCTACTAACGACCCGTGGAGAATCTGGGTCGTAATGAACAATGTATCACTTTACACCCATTAACGGCCCATGGTGAAACTGGCCCGTAATGAACAGTGTATCACTTTATACCCATTAACGGCCCGTTATTCCGTTGGGCCATTTCCGGCCCATGTTATCTTTCGGCCTTCTCAGAGCCCATTTATTCTTGGGATCATTTCCAGCATTCGTTTACTTACGGCCCGTTACTGTCATTTTCTGCTTGTGGGCCAAATTCAGCCCGTGGTTACAGTCGGCCCGTTTGTGGTCCGTTAATACGTTGGGCTGATTTCATAGTGTCATCAAATACGGCCTATTAACGATGGCCCGTTATGGTCGGCCCATGAACGGACGATTCCAACTCTAGCCCGTTTACGGCCATAATGCGGTCTGTTTGGCCCATGTTTGTCCAATCGATTATACAGCCCGTATAAGGCCCATTGATAATACGGCCCGCAGATGGCCCATTGTTTCTATGGCCCATAGAAGGCCCATTGTTTCTACGGCTCGTAGAAGGCCCACTGTTTCTACGGCCAGCAGGAGGCCCAGTGTCACTACAGTCAATATTAGCCCATGGTTATTGTGGCCTAGTCTTAAAAAATAGGTTATTGCAGCCACTAGCTAACCGCGGAAAAAGAACTGCAATGACTACAAGCAAACAAATAAACAAGATGACAAGGAAATAAATAAGCAAGCAACTAACGCTAGGCTATCACGGCTATTACACATATTACATCCACTGGGCATCAAAGTTCGCCACCAGTGCAAATATAGGGAACAAAGCAGCATATCGTATACACTAGTTGTCAAAGTTGGCGACGAGCGCAAATAAACGCCGCAGCAAAACAAATCCATAACTGAAACCACTTCAGAAGATCTCAAGAAACAATATCCTAGGTACCCATAATGCTGGCAAGATGCTTAGCAAGCTTATTAACTTTCTCTTGTTTGGCGCTTAAATCCTCCAACGCTTGTTGTTGCACCAGAAAATATGCATCTAAATTCTACAGGGACTTCCTCAGTCCTTCAGCTTCCTGTCGCAACACATCTGATCAATGTCTTTCAACTTGAAGTTGAGACTCAAGAAGATGAACTGATTCAGGCAGCGAGTTCGAAGAGCTTGTGCCAGCAGTAGTGGCCAGTAACTCGAACACTACATCAAGACAGGACTTTTGGGTTCCCTCACTGTCATCAAGATAGTTTTTATCAGCTTTCTTGGAGGCCAACAAGGATGTCTCACTATCTTGAACCTTACCTGCATTACTTCCTTTACCATTGGATAACGCAGTACTGTTCTCCAATATTTTGTCCGCATTCTAAAAGAGAAACAAGCAGACACATCACATGTTTACCATGTTGTATATGAAACTCATTTTGGTAAATGAGTTCAGTAGTAAAGTGGACAGGCTAACAACATGAAATAAACATATATCTGTGTACCATGGTCACTTTATGGTCCATACCATTCTAGTTTTTGTTGCCAAATCAAGATAGAGACATAGTTCAAATAATATTTGTTCAAGACAAAGCAGAATAGACAGAATATAAGTGTGGGTAACTATAGAGCAATAACAACACTTGTAATGTGCATGACATGAGAACATAACTGTTTATTCAATTGAAACTGAAATCACCATAGAGCAGGTTACAACAGCAAACCAGTTAAAGAAACGGGTTTAAAACATACCTGTTGCGCCATTGGAGTTTCAATTCCATCCTTCAAATTTGAAAATAGTTGGTATGAGTAAATACAGTCATGCAAGAGCAAAGGAGTATGAACCATAGCTACAGAACCTGACCTGAGAACAAATCTTCTTCTCCTTAAAGCGTTGAGTTGGGATTCAGAGTGGTGGTCCTCATGCTTTGGGCACTGCAGTTCCCTTACTAACTACTCGTGTTTGGGTGATCTGTGGTGGAGACGGTGCCGTGTCAACTGGAACTGGGTTACTATCTGTTGGGGTTGGGGTTAGAAGGGGTGTAGCTGGTTCTCTGTCCAACTAGGTAGGGGTACAATCTGCGAGAGTCTGGGTTATGTGTGGTGGATCTGGTCCTTGGGCAAGTACAACCGTGGTTCTATCTGCATCAATTGGTAGCACTATCTTTTCAGAAGACCATGTTGTTACTCCCTTAGATACTACCATCACGCTCTCCAATTCAAATGGCTGATAAACAAGAAAAGTAATTGAAAGTATAGACATTGTATGATAGACAGGTGCAATGGATAGTGGGGAATAAAAGAGGGCATAAAATAATTCATATTTATGTTGTCTAACCAAACAGGATAGCATGACACAATTATTTCACATATATGATGGCTAACTAAACAGGATAGCATGACACAATTTCACATTATGATGGCTAACTAAAAAAGATGGAAAGACATAATTCAAAATATGAGACTATGTAAACAGGATGACATGACATAACTATATAATGTGTTTATTAAATAGGTTGGATGCCATAATTCACATACATTCACAAATAGAATGCCATAATTCAAAATATGATGACTGTAAAGACTAAACATGATGAGATGATATAACTATATGATGTCTTTATTAAATGGGTTGCCATGCCATAATTCAGATAGATGATGTGTATGTACTATGTAAACATGATGGCATGATATAATTCAAATATATGATTTATATAGTAAGCAAGTAAGCAGATGGCAATCCATATATGATGTAAAAACTAAGCAATGCAAGACAACATGCATGACATGGGTAATATAACCCTGCCAAGTTTGAGCATAGACCTCAGGGGGAAAATAGGACTGGTCATCAGTCTCTGAATCCTCCTCTGAGGAGCTCTCTGTAACCAGCAAGATGTCTGCTTCAGCAGGTAGCATTGTCTGCTCTGAATACCTTGTTTTCACTCCAGATACTTCCATCACCGCTTCAAATGGCTGATGCACAGGAAGAGTAGTTGAATACACAAACGTTCTCGCCAAATGGAACACGTAATACAAAAAAATGATAGCATGATATAATTCACACACATGATGAGTGGCTAAACAGCATGGCATTGCATAATTCACATATATAATGCCTTTGCAACAAGATAGCATTGTATAATTCACATATATAATGTCTTGCAACAAGATGGCAATGCATAATTCACATATATGGTAATTAGACACTGAACATGTGGCATTCACACAAAGCATGTCTAAACTAATCAAATGGCATAGCAATGCGAGACACCATACGCACGATATGAGCAACATAACCCTGCCAAGTTAGAGCATACACCTCGGGGGGGGGGGGAATAGGACTGGTCATCTGTCTCTGACTCCTCCTCTGAGGAGCTATCCGTAACCAGCGAGATATGCGCTTCGTCAAATAGCATAGTCTGCTCTGAAGACCTTCTTTTCACTCCAGAATTTTCCATCACTGTGTCAAATGGCTGATGCACACGAAGAGCAGTTGAATGTAATAACATTGTTGACAAATGTAATATGTAACAAAAAAAGGATGACCTGATATAATTTACATATAAGATGACTGGCTAAGTAGGATGGCATTGCAAAATTCACATATATGATGCCTGGCTAAACAAGATGGCGTTGCATAATTCACATAAACGATGAATAAACTAAATATATGGCATTCACACAAAGGAGGTCTAAACTAAGAAGATGACATATTTGATGTATAAAGTAAGCAATGCAAGACACCATATGCATGATATAACCAACATCAGTATGCCAAGTTAGAGCGAAGACCTCAGGGGGTAAATAGGAGTTGTCTTCTCCTTCTGAATCCCCCTCAGAACAGATATCTTCCTCTTGATTACAATCCGAAATGCGTGGAGGGGGGCTGCCTTTGCGCCTACCATGGAGCGACATCTGCATGAAATTTTAGTGCCACACAAGGCTCGTCTCTTTTGCTCTACATGTTCAGTTCCATTGTTTACAATAATTGTCATGCATAGGAATAAAACATAGTGAGATTACACTAGTGGAAAAGGGGGCAACGGTCCAGGCCGGGTCAGCCCATTAGTCCCGGTTCAGTCCAGAACTGGGACCAATGGGGGTATTGGACCCGGTTCGTGAGCCCAGGGGGCTGGCCGGGCCACGTTGTCCATTGGTCCCGGTTCATCTGGACCTTTTGGTCCCGGTTGGTGGGACGAACCAGGACCAGTGGGCCTTGCGCCTGGCCCACCACCATTGGTCCCGGTTGGTGGCTTGAACCGGGACTAAAGGCTCCCCTTTAGTCCCGGTTCATGCCACCAACCGATACCAATGAGGTGCCTATATATACCCCCTCGCGTAAGAGCAGAGCACATTGCTCTGTTTTTTTCTGGCCGAGGGGGAGAGGGCTTGGTGGTGCTCTAGCTCACCTCCTATGCACACAAGGTGTTCGATGGAATGCCCGAGCCACAATACTTAAGCTTTCTCCTCTCCAAGCTCGACCCCCAAGCTCCATTTTCCTCAATATTTGTCTAGGTTTAGCGGTCTGTCACGCCCCGTCCCCGTCTTCACCGCCGTCGATCACCCGCGCCGAGCTCATCACCGGCACCACCGTGGTGAGCCTCTTGTTCTTATCTTCTTTCTGAAAGGAAAAATATTCTTACTTGTATGTTTACATAGATACTTGTATTATTTTCTTACTTTTATTATTGCATCTTATATAGTGCAATGGTTTTGGTATCCGCCCCCGTCGGCCCTCGTCCTGTCTATGATTCGGATGTGGTATATATATTATCTTTATAACTATTGGTTCATTTATTGTTTATGAAAATTATGCCGACCAACATGACATAGATTTTATTTATGTAGGATGTATGTGAATCGGAAATTCCAACCGACCCTATTGTCGAGAGGTTAAATTTAGTTGAAGAAGAAAACAATTTGTTGAAGGAAAAAATAAAAAAAATTGAGGAGGAAAAGATGATATTGGAGTTGCATGTTGCAGATGTCGTCGATGATCACAAGTGTCGGTGGGAACGACACCTATGGATCACAAGAATCCCTACTATGGTTAGGGGGGCGCGGGGTCATGAGAAGAGCGGATCAAATAGATAGCACACGGTTCGTTTATCCAGGTTCGGGCCGCGAGGATGCGTAAAACCCTACTCCTGCTTTGGTGGATTGTATATCTGTGTTCTTGAGCTAGCTATGGGGCGTCAGGAGATCCAGAAAGCCGAATCCTTCCTCTGGTCGCCTCGGGCCTCCTTTTATAGAAAAAAGGGGTTGCCAAAGTGGCACACAGGAGGTGGAAAGGGTACAGTGCTACGTGGTTATCCCTCCCATCACACGACAAGGCGCATTTAATGTGTCTTGCTTAGGTGTCCTTGCTTTATCGGGGACGGGGGAGAAACCTGTCTCGTCCGTCGCCGCTCCTTCTTGTGTCGACACGCGCCCTGGCCAGCGATGCCTGTGATGCCATGTAGGTAGGCAGGCAGCTGAGGTGGCGCAGTGGTGGGTCTTCACGAAGATCTGCAGGCCGCCACGCGGGTGCCTGCCTAGCTGATTGGGTCGGCAGCTACATGCATGCGGTGGTGGAGGTTTAGTCGGCGTGGGCCTGATGGTGGCCCTGCGGGTGTCCTCGGCAAGGGCCTTGCCGGGGCCCCGATAAGGGTCTTGCCGAGGCGCCTGCTGTCATCCCCGGCAAGGCGCTTGCCGGGGGCCTTGTGGTCTTCCTTGGCTGGGATCCCGCCAAGGGTTGTCGTCACCTTAGTGCGTATCTGATCTTGAATGTCTTCATAAATATCTGCATGCCGCCACGGGGATGTCTTCCGAATCCTTGCCCTTTGGGGGCAGTGGACTCAAGGGTGATTTGCTCTGTAGGCGCGGGACGAGTCGCCGCGGCAAGGGTCTTGCCGGGGCTGCTAGAATTGTCTCTCGGCAAGGATCTTGCCGAGGGAGTCCGCTTCGTCCCCTTTGCTCTTCGTGGTCTTGGCCTTGGCGTCGTTCTAGTTCTCTTGAGCTTCGGTCTTACCCTAGCTTACCTCCCTTGCCTTGCTTGGTGTGGTGGTATCCGCGGCTCAGACTGCCCATGCACAGTTATAGGGGTACAAAAAGTGTACCCCTCTTTTTGTACACCAATAGGAGCCCCCGGGCCTGGGCTACACATAAGCGCAACGCGTTGTTGGGCTAGGCCCAAAAACGGTGCGCGGGCAGGCGGTGCGGTTTTTACCGTGGTAAGATTCTTCACGCGATGCACTTCCCACGATTCCCGCACGTGGCGCGGCATGGGGAGGCGCGTGTGACGTGGGCGGCATGCGTGGGGTTGGTTCCCGCAGGCATGCGTCACATTGTAGTAAAGGGGCGGTTCGCGCCTTCCCCATAAACGGAGGGAGGTGTGGAGGCGCGGCCTATTTACTGAATGGGGCTGAGGCACGGTCTTCAAGGCGTCCACTCCCCACAATCACGGGGTGGGGAGTGGTCGTCCCACCCATCCCCTCAGTTCTGCACGTCCGCCACGTGTCTCCCATGCACCTGGGGTGGCAAACGGTGGAGGCGGGAAACCGGGCCGTCGCTGGTTGGGGCGGCAGGTCGGTCCTGGCTCCCTGCGCCTTCCGTATCTTGATTAGCCGAGCGGGGCGGCCGAGCCCCAACCCCGATCCTTTATAAAGAGCGGGAGGGGGGGGATGGCGTCCCGCATTCTTTCATCTTCTTCTTCCTTCAGCTTCTGCTCCTCCCTTCCATCCGTCATGGAGAGAGGGAATCCTGGTCCTTCAACAGTGGCGGCAAGGGTCACCGCTCGACAACGCGTCCATCCTTCTCCTGCGCTCGCGGTGGCAGAGCCAGCCGTGAGGGGAAGGGGGAGGGGGCGAGGCCGTGGGCGAGGCCGGGGCGCTCGGGGAAGGGGAGGACGGGGCGGCGCGCCGGCCTCGCCTCCGCCAGCAGCTCCTCCTCCAATGGAGGGCCATGTTGGGGATGACCCTTGTGAGTTCTTCGTCAGGCTGCACCGGCCGCCGCGTCGTCGCCTTCGTCTCCCGACTCCATTTGCGCGGGAGATGGAGCTGGATCCGCCGGAGTCGTTGCGGCTGCACATGAGGGGCTGTGGGATCAGTGGCACGCGGGTCCACGTCGACTTCCCCACCCCTCACGTGATGTATCTTCGTCGGGGATGGAAGACGTTTGCTCATATCCAACGCTTGACGGAGGGGCTCACTCTCCATTTTAAGCGTCTTCCATCAATGGGCTCTTCAATCGACGTGAACCTGCTAGGCTTTTTGGGCGTGTATGGGAAGACAAAAGATACACCTAAGGCACGGGAGGACCTGCAACGTTTGCACGAAAAAGACGGCATGCCTCCGAAGCAGTATAAAGGTCCTGCCAGCTACGCTCTTACGAAAGAAGAGAAAGAAATCTTCTTTGAATGCCTGCTCAGTATGAAGGTCACGACTGGCTTCTCGTCGAATATAAAGGGAATAATAAATATGCCAAAGAAAAAGTTTCAGAACCTAAAGTCTCATCACTGCCACGTGATTTTGACGCAACTGCTTCCGGTTGCATTGAGGGGGCTTCTACCGGAAAACGTCCGATTAGCCATTGTGAAGCTATGTGCATTCCTCAATGCAATCTCTCAAAAGGTGATCGATCCAGAAATCATACCAAGGGTAAGGAGTGATGTGGCGCAATGTCTTGTCAGTTTCAAGCTGGTGTTCCCACCATCCTTCTTCAATATCATGATGCACGTCCTGGTTCATCTAGTCGACAAGATTGTCATCCTGGGGCCCGTATTTCTACACAATATGTTCCCCTTTGAGAGGTTCATGGGAGTCCTAAAGAAATATGTCCGTAACCGCGCTAGGCCAGAAGGAAGCATCTCCATGGGCCATCAAACAGAGGATGTTATCGGGTTTTGTGTTGACTTCATTCCTGGCCTTAAGAAGATAGGTATCCCTAAATTGCGGTATGAGGGGAGACTGACTGGAAAAGGCACTCTTGGAAGTGACTCAATAATATGTAGGGACGGATATTCTTGGTCTTAAGCACACTACACAGTTCTACAGAACTCTACCTTGGTGACCCCGTATGTCGATGAACACAAGAATAGTCTGTGCTCCAAACACCCGGAGTAGTGTGACGACTGGATTACATGTGTACACATCAGGACTTTCAACAGTTAGTTGGAAACACGTCTCAGAGGTGACAACACTGTCTGTGATGAGCTGTACTTGTTGTCCAGGGGACCATCTTTGACTGTATTGACTTACAAAGGACACGAGATAAATGGGAATACATTTTACACGATCGCCCAAGATCAAAAGAGCACCAACCAAAACAGCGGTGTCCGCTTTGATGCAGCAACCGAGAGCGGAAAGGATACATATTATGGTTACATAGTGGACATATGGGAACTTGACTACGGACCTGATTTTAAGGTCACTTTGTTTAAGTGCAAATTGGTCAATCTGTTAGGCGGCGGGGTACAGGTAGACCCACAGTACGGAATGACAACAGTGGATCTGGAAAATCTTGGGTACACTGACGAACCGTTCATCCTAGCCAATGATGTGGCACAGGTTATCTATGTGAAGGACATGTCTACCAAACCGAGAAAAAGAAAAGATAAGGAAGCGAATACATCATACGATGAGCCAAAGCGCCACATAGTTCTTTCAGGAAAAAGGGATATCCTGGGAGTGGAGGGCAAGACAAACATGTCTGAAGATTATGAAAAGTTTCATGAAATTCCTCCCTTCAATGTCAAGGCTGACCCAAGCATCCTGATAAACGATTACAATTATCCATGGTTACGCCGCAATAAGCAAATGACACAAGCGAAGAAAAAGTGAAGACTTTCTCCCGCAACTATTATGATGATACCGTGCCAACTTTGTAACACACGAGTATCCTATGCCAACTTTCTCAGAGTTCATTTGAAAACTATGAACTTAGGTCGAATTTTCTCTATAGGTGCATCTATGTTCATTTTTTTAGTAAAGTTAATCACAAACTTGTGATTCACACAAATTTCAAAGAATTCAAATTTTAACTATTCAAATTTTAAAACTAATGGCACTAACACAAAGTTTATAATTTTTCTAAAACTAATGGCACTAACAGAAAGTTTATAATTTTGCTGACCTAAAAGCAAAGAGAATTAAAAAATAAAGCAAAAAACAAAAGAAAATAAATAATACAGAAAACAAAACAAAAAAACTGAAAAAAATAAAAATAGCAACAATAAGTATTTTGTTGTAAGTAGAAACAAAATAAAATAAATAAAGCAACAAAGAAAACAAAAAAACTAAAAAAGTGTTTTCAAATTTGAAAACTAATGGCACTAACAGAAAGTTTATAATTTTTCTAAAACTAGAGGCAAAAAGAATTAAAAAATACAGCAAAAAACAAAAGAAAATAAATAATGCAGAAAGTTTATAATTTTTGTGACCTAAAAGAAAAAAGAAATCACTAAAAAACTATAAGTATTTTGTTCTAAGTAGAAATGAAAAAATAAATAGCAAAAAAGAAAAAAATGCCTATAATATTTGTTATGACTAACTAAAATTACCAAATTGGGTATAATGATAAAACACAGTAATATTAAATAGCAGAAAAAAGAATGACTCAAAAATCAATTTTTATATTAAAGTTATTCATAAACTAGTGATTCACACAAATTTTAAAAAATGCAAATTTAAACTATTCAAATTTTAAAACTAATGGCACTAACAGAAAGTTTATAATTTTTGTGACCTAAAAGAAAAAAATCACCAAAAACTATAAGTATTTAGTTCTAAGTAGAAATGAAAAAACAAATAGTAAAAAAAATGCCACCTACTGGGCCACCACGGCCTGAATACGACTAGAAGCCCATCCATGGGCCAGGATTCAGGCTCGCAGGAGGCCCAGCAGGCCCCCAGGAATAGCGGTGTGAGATTAGGCCCAAAGGCCTGCAGTTCTGAGGAGTTCGATGGAGAGGGCAGGGCAGCGCTTATAAACAGGTGCGGCCGCTCCTCAGCTAGCGAGGTGGGACTAAACATCCCACCGCATCGTGGCTTTAGCAGGCGCAGGCCTTTGGTCCCAGTTGATGGCACCAACCGGGACTAAAGGGGGAATTGGTCACGGTTCGTGGCACAAACCGTGACCAATGCCCCCCTTTAGTCCCGGT
>NC_041380.1:45034997-45035612 GCF_002162155.2 Triticum dicoccoides
GCCGCCCCGCGTCGCCACCCCGCCGCCGTCCCGCCTCTGCCTCGCCGTCACCGCCCCGCGCCGCCGTCGCCTATCACTTTGGTCAGGGCCGTCACCGCCCCCCTCTTCCCCACTATTTTTTTTGCAAATTCATATATGTTTTTTCCTGATTATATGTATATGTATAGTATATGTATGTGTGTATATGTATGCAAAAGATAGATTAATAGAAAAAAAGTATTTCTTGTTCATAGATTTTTTTGGTGATATTGATTATTGTAAATATGCAAATGTTTGCATATTCATATGAACAATGAATTAGGCAAAACCTTTACTTTTTTTCTAAAATTTCTATTAGAACATTATTTTTAAAAAAACAAGCAATACTACTTCATGTATTTTAAGAAGGAAGAAGAAGAAAAAGAATGAGAGGAAAAAGGAAATAAGAAGAGGAAGAAGGGAGAAGAAGAGGGGAGAGGAAGACGAGGAGAAATAAATAAGAAGAAGAAAAAAGAAGAAAAAGAAGAGGAGAAGAAGAAAGGAATAGAGGAGAAGAAGAGAAAATAGCTATATTCTATTTTTCTCTTCTTCTCCTCTATTCCTTTCTTCTTCTCCTCTTTTTTTTTCTTCGACACG
>NC_041380.1:45035736-45040895 GCF_002162155.2 Triticum dicoccoides
GGGGGGTCGATATACCCCCTGCCCGATAATATTATTTTCCCATGTACGTATGTCGTGTCGATATAAACTCCCGATAACGTCAACACGAGGGGGGGTCGATATATATACCCCCTCCCCGATAATATTATTTTCCCGCATGTACGTATGTCGTGTCGATATAAACTCCTAATAACTTCAACACGTGGGGTGGGGTCGATATACCCCCTCCCGATAACTTCAACACGTAGGGGGTCGATATACCCCCTCCCGATAACTTCAACACGAGGGGGGGGGTCGAACATGAGAGGAAGAAGAGGATAAAAAAAGAAGAGGAAGAAGAAAAAAAAGAGGAGAAGAAAGAATAGAGGAGTTATTCTCCTCTATTCTTTCTTCCCCTCTTTTTTTTCTTCTTCTTCCTCTTTTTTTATCGGGAACGAGGGTCGTCCAGGGTCGCCGAGCGGTAGAGGAAACGCTAAATAGCAAGTATCGTCGGTGTGAGATACATGTGGCCGTCGGTGTCGGACAGTACATGCACGTCCCACAAGTGACGCGGGCGTCGAACCGCGTCACTTGTGGGACGTGGATGTACTGTCCGACACCAACGACCACATGTATCTCACATCGACGATACTTGCTATTTAGGGTTTCCTCTACCGCTCGGCGACCCTGACCCTCGACGACCCTCGTTCCTGATAAAAAAAAGAGGAAGAAGAAGAAAAAAAAGAGGAGAAGAAAGAATAGAGGAGTTCTTACTCCTCTATTATTTCTTCTCCTCTTTTTTTTTCTTCCTCTTCTTTTTTTATCCTTGAAGCGTTGTCGAGGCCACCCCAAACCCTAGAGAAGCAGCGTCGAGGCGACCCCAAACCCTAGAGAAGCAGCGTCAAGGCCACTAATTAATATTAGTTCTACGTTTGCCACTAATATATCCATCTGTCATGTTTGAATAATAATTGCCATGTTGTAAATATTTGAAGAAACTATCGACACCGCCTGAGACGAAGTACAAGAAGAGTTATTGGGGGACATAATCGCACGAGGAAGTGATGCCATCTGCTCATTTTTTCTCAACAACACCGATGGTCTGGAAGTAGCTGGCTATGGTTATGATGGCTCCGCTGACCTAATGCCGGTGCAAGAAGGATACCGTGAGGACGGCTCCGGTGACACAATGCCGGTGCAAGAAGGAGACCGTGATGACGTCTCCAGTGACCGAACCGAGTCCGGCCAGGTATACATATTAGTTAAGCTTCTGCTGACTAGCTAATTGATGCATTCATTGTTTTGGTATGTACACATATTAATTAAGTCTTTGTTTTTTTTCTGGCCCTCCGGATCGAGCACAACTTCGGTAAAGAGACAAGGCCCGAAGAGAAAGTTGAGCTCGGATGAAAAGTTTGAGATCATAATAATCGTGCCCGACGTCCAACCGATTGAACCCCTCCAGACAAAGAGCGCATTTGTTGCTCAGTGTGGGGTTTTGGTTAGGGACAAGATCCCAATCAGCATCCAGCAATGGTTAAAGCCGGATATAGAAGACCCTGAGGTGTCTTATGTCAAAGATATGCAGAAAAATGATCTTTGGACTGAGCTGAAGTCAAATTTCACCCTACCGCCAGAGGATGATCCGAAGAAGCCAGTTAAAGAGCAATTAATCAAGTCTTTTGCTCTTAAGAGGATGGCAGAACTATTCAGGAGGTGGAAGAAAGAGCTGAATAAGTTTGTCGAAAATAAAGAGACACCAGAATTCAAGGGCAGATATGAGAAGATCAGAGATCACTAGCCCGCATTTCTGGCCCACAAGACATCAGAAAAGAGTAAGAAGATGTCGGCGACAAACAAGCAAAATGCTGCGAAGAAGAAGCATCACCATCGCACGGGGTCAGGTGGCTACCTCGCAGCCCGGCCTAAGTGGGCCAAGATTGAGAATGATCTGGTTGATAAAGGGCTCGAACCAGAGACAATTAACTGGCCAGACCGTTGCCGGACTTGGTTCTACGGGGCTGGCGGAACCTTGGACCCTGTATCAGGGAAGTGCATTTGGACGGACAAGCAAATGGAAATACCAGTCAAGAGGCTTAAGCACTATATCGAAGCAGCGCAGCAAGGGACGTTCGTTCTAGACAGAGAGAACGAAGAACTCACAATGGCCCTCGGGAATCCTGAGCACCCTGGACGGACACGAGGCACACCAGGCTCCATTCCGTGGAAGGCTGGGTTTCCGGACGCAGGCGGTTACAAATGCCACGAGAGGAGGAAAAAAGTGGAGCAGACCCAACTGCAGGCGCTGCACGCTAGGGTACAAGCGATAGAGGAACGAGAAGCAAATTGCAGCAAACGAACTGCCGAAGCTTCCCCCGAAGCTACCCCGCCATCTCAGCGGAGAAGCAGCGTGGCTTCCACCGAGCTGCTTCAGCAGGAGCATGTCTTGACGGCTCCTGCCAGCTATCCCGTGGATGCTATCACGGAGTCTCAAAATTGCCACCTTATGACGCAATGGATTAATATGAAGGTCAAGGCGGTTGTTGGCTCTGTTTTTCCTACTGAACCCGACGCAACTTTTCACTGCCGGCCGATTCCAGAAGGATATGCTAGGGTGATGATGGATGAAATAACAGAGGGATTTGAGGACCTCCAGCTTGACCACCCTATCGGTGAAGGGGAGACTCGGCTGGGTTCTGCTCTGAAGACTCCATGCCTATGGCGGAAGGAGCTCATCAACCTTCCGAACTGGACGCCTCCGCGTCCTCCTCCTCCTCCGGCGAGTCAGGGCACTCCACCTCCTCCACCGCCTCCTCCTCCGACGAGTGACGATCAGGGCACTCGGCCGGCTCCTTCTCCGGCGCGTGGCGGCACTTCGCCTCCTTCTCCGCCTGCGTCATCGCGCCCGAGCAACCAGCCTCCTCCTTCTCCGCCTCGTCAGCAAGGGAGGAAGAGACCTGCCGCCGCTCCGACTGCTCCGGCGTGTCGTAGTCCTTCTCCTCTGCCTCGTAAGCAAGTAAAGAAGACAACCACTCCGTCTGCTCTGCCGGCGTCTAGAGTACAGCCAGAGGCGGGAGGACATACAGATTCGGTCCTTCTCTGAAGACTCCAGAGAAGTTACCATACGAGAGGACCTCGAAGGAGAACGCCGAGATCGCGCGAGAAAAAGTGAGGAACTTCTTTGAAGGGGTGAAAGCAAAGAAACATCCACCTCCGGAGGAGAAGGTAGATCCGGTGAAAGCGAAGCGCACTCTGGCTGCCCTGACAAAACCACCCAAGTCTCCGCCCAAAGGAAACTATGAGCGCATTATTGGAAAGGAATTTGCCGAAGCGGAGCGGTCGGGAAGTACTGTCAGTGATCAAAGGCTGAAAGAACGACGAGCTGGGAAACAAATTGCCTAGCTCGACGAACAAGTGAAGCAATCGTGCCCCCCGCTCAAGGTGCTTAGCGACATCGTCACTAATGATCCGAGGATGGTGCCCGGTTATAGAAATCTTGGAGACTACCTGCCCGACGATGTACATTATGATTTCATGGAGGTGCAGATACAAAGATACGAGTACGGGAAGCCTCTTGTCAAAGATGAAAGATCTCTATCAACGATGATGCGAAGATTGCATGATTGGTACTTGAAAATCTGCAGAGAGTCTGGGGGGAGGAGTACTTTGTATGTGAGAGTTAAAAAGGAGCATGACCTCGTTGGAATTGATCTGTTGCCTGTTCCATTTGAGGAGTTCTTTCAGTTTTTCAATCAATTGGCCCTCGATAAAGCAACGGTCACCTGCTACTGTCTGTATGTAGTACTACTTCTGTCATTAAGTCTCTCTATATAGCTCAGCTCTTTCATTGCATGTATTTATAATTATCCTCACTATATTATGCAGATTGAAGATCGTCGAATTGAATAAAAGACAAATCGGTGATATTGGGTTCATTAACACAAATATCATAGATGCAACTCAGGTTAAATTTCATGCTGCAGATACCGAGGCCAACTTGCTACGATCGTTGGTAATAAATGAAAACAAGGATATAATACTCTTTCCTTACAACTTCAAGTGAGTGTTACTGTCTTGTGCGTATTCGGTTTCCCTTATATATTAGTCAAGGTTATAGTAATGTAATTGATGAGTTATGCATGCGTGTGCAGTTTCCACTATATTCTCCTAGAGATTAAGCTTGAGCAGGGACTAGTAACCGTCTTAGACTCAAGACGAAAAGATCCCCAGGACTATGCGGACATGACTCAAATGCTCGAGAAGTAAGTTAAATCGATCATTATCCACCATATCAGCAACTTTTTTCATTTCCTGATATATCAAGTAATTGTTTTCTTTGTCTGACAGGGTTTGGAAAAAATTCACCAAAAAAGCTCCGGGACTCCCAAAGAAGCTGCAATTTAGACACCCGAAAGTAAGTACTATAGTAGCATGTTCCGCGCATCTCCTATTGATTCAAGCGCTAGTTTCATCAATACCATTTGGCATTCTTGCTTATCAGTTTGATTGACCTCTATTTCTTGTAAAGTGGTTGTGGCAGGAACAAGGGAATGATTTCTATGGATACTACGTTTGTGAGTCCATCCGCCACACGACCTGTGAGCAGGGCTACTCTGACGAACAATATGAAGTGCGTAAAAAACAACATTCACAATTTTATTTTATTACCATCATTTGTGTTGAGTTTCATTCATTCATATATATATGTATTGACTCCCTTCTTCAAATTAGATCTTTCGGAAGCGGGATGAACACCTAGCACCAGCTCGCATGCGAGCAATTCAAGAGGAATTGGCGGCATTCTTTCTTGACCACGTGATCGCTGAAGACGGAGAATACTATGTGGACCATGAGTCTGTATAGTTAGGTGATTATATTTGTAAGAGATAATTATTGTATATATGTAGCCGGTAGTGTCGGATAGATATACGAAAACTTGTTGTTCGACCAATCTCTCGGAGAAGGAGAGGTGGTCGATATCACTTCTCTCTGTATAGGTATATGTTCATGACGATCTTCTGTTTCCTTCATTTGCTTACTAGCTAGCTAGCGTGTCTAGTCCTCTCTATACGTATGTATAGTACGTAGCGTCGACCCAACACGGACATAAGAGAGGAGACTTCTCTCTATTAATTATAGCTAGCTAACACAATATATGAAACACCTAAATTAACCCCCAAAACCCCCAAACCCCCCCCCCC
>NC_041380.1:45041286-45045438 GCF_002162155.2 Triticum dicoccoides
ACAGAAATGCTGACGCGTGGATGCCTATTGGTCCCGGTTGGTGCCACCAACCGGGACCAAAGGCCCTCCTGCCTGGGCTCCGCGCACAGGCCACGTGGAGGCCCATCTGTCCCAGTTCTAGATTAAACCGGGACTAAAGGGACATGGCATTAGTACCGACCTTTTAGTCCCGGTTCAGGAACCGGGACAAAAGGCCCTTACGAACCGGGACAACAGGCCCTTTTTCTACTAGTGTTATGTAAGGAGTGCATGCAGAAATCCAGAGTGATGGTAGCAACCTGTGGATAGACCCAAAACCAATAATAGCAGGCAGGTGATGGCTTCAGTTAAAAAATACAGATAATGGCTTCTTTACTGTTTGTTTCCCACCCAACATCAAACTCATAGTACACACCGGAGATTAACCAGATAATAGATAGATACTATTGATAGCGACCCCGATATGTACCCCACAACCATTTAAAAACTCAAGTTTGACCATTAGTTTGGAGCTGACTCGGAGTCTAATCGGTGAACAGGATGATAAAGTAGCATGTAATATTAAGCGATGCATAACGTAAGTAGACACGAAAGAGTGCGACGTCTCCTGCGGACCCGTGTAGTCCTCGAGGTCATCTGCTCGGTTGATGATGGTAGTGCAGTTTTCATGGCTGCCAGCGGCGGGGAAGAAGATCTAAGGCGGCGAAAGACAGCCTGGAGGCCGGATCCCTGCTGTGCTGGACCCTTCTGTCATTGGAGCGGGACAAACCACACAAGGTTTTCTTTGACAACTATCAGTAAGAGAGGTAATTATGTAAGGGATCGTTTGAATTGGAGGATTACAACAATGCAGGGATAGGAAATAGACAGGAATAGGATAGGAATGCACGTGCAAAACAGAGAATTTAAAAACACAGGATTTCTGCCAATCTAGGTGTTTAATTCACAACAATTGGAAGATCACATGATGCAAAGAAGCATGGTGAGATTAAGTCAAACCACAAGAAAATGTACGGTTATAATGCTATTATGCTACTATCTCTTAGTCTTGTGCTTCATGAATAGGAATTTGAAAAGGAGGACAAGTGAAAATTAAAATTCCTACGTTTTTTCTTTCAAGGAGACACTAAAGGAACAAATCTGTGTGCTCAGTGGACAATATATATAACATATAGAGTAAAAAAGAGATGCAACAAGTGTACAACCTCTTTGGCGAAGCCATGTCGATCTCAGCGTGATTGGGTTGGCCGGTGAGGATGCTCCGGCTGACTTGGCTGTCAGAGGAGGGGAAGAAGATCTTAGGCGTCTGGAGATGGAGCCTGAGGTACTGCTCCGCTGTGATGGAGGGTTTCGTCGTTGGAGCAGCTCCGGTGATTTGTACGACGCCGAGGCTGAAGCAGGACAAGAGAGACAACGAACAACGTTAACCTGAGTGGAATTCTAATAGCATCTCCAATACATGACGTAAAATACATAACCACAAAGTGCTAGATGTAAAATACATCAGCCGCTCATCTCTAAACTTAACTGTCGAAACTGAATTTAACTGTCGAAACTGAACTTAACTGTCGAAACTGAATTTTGTTGTCGAAACTGAATTTTGCTGTTGAAACTGGACGCACTAGCAAGGTGAGGCTACACGTCGGTCGACTGACTTTTTCATCTTTGGTCAGTCGATTTTGCAGCCGTTGGATACGAAATCAAGGGCCTGCGGTTCATCTTCAACCTCCACCCCCCTGAGCCGGCCAAACAGCAGCCCCCCGCCGCCCGCGGTGCGCCGCCCCGCCTGCCCCGAAAACACTCCCCACCGCCGGTCCACTGCCGCCTCGGCCATCCCTCTAGCCCCCCCCCTGTGCCGAGCTTTTTCTCCGGTGATCCCCACGCCACCGCCCTGCCAACGCCCCGCCACTGCCGGCGACCAGCGCCCCCATCCTGAACCCTAAGATGGATAGTGGGGTACCTCTCCGGTGAGCCCCCCTCCCTGCTGCGGCTGGTTCTTCCTTCACCCCGGCGGCATCGGAGCAAAGTGTAGCTAAATCGGAGCAGCATCGCAAGCAAGAGCAAGAGCGAGAGCAGCAGCCCGAGGAAGAGCAATAGCAAGAGCAGACCAGGCAGGGGACCGAGAGCAAGAGCAGAGCAGCAGCGCGAGTGTGAGCTAAAGCAGCGGCAGGTCCTACTGATGTGGACATCGCCGCCGAGGGAGCGACGCCGTGGAGGAAGTGGCCGGCGACTCCGCCGTGGATGGAGCCGCGCCGTGTTGGCTCGGGACCGAGCGCCAGCAGCACCGTGAGATCAAATCAAGAAGAAAATGCGGTGATTAGTGTACAACCTCTTTGGTGGCGCCGATTAGGCCGCAGATTCATCCAAGGAAACGGTGATGATGATGCTCTTCCAGTGGTGCAGGTGAAGACGGCGGTGTGGGAATGGAGGTGGCGCGAAAGACGAGGGGAACGTCGGGGCAGCTCCTTGGAGGTGGAGGATGGGGTAGCTGAACCGGCGGGACGATGAGATTGACGACGGATCCTCATCCAGTACGGTGGATGAGGGACATCGAGGTGTTGCTGTGGACGACATCGTCGGGGAAGAGGCTCCAGCTGGGTGGCGGACGGAGCAGGGTGTGGGGTTTCGTCGCGGGTTTTCGCGGCCTCGGTGTACGAATGGGTGGGCGGATGGGATGGCATTGGGGAACCATGGCTTAGAGACGCGCTTGTCTGAAATGTGGGGTAAGTTACGAAAGTACCCCCACCGATTTGAGGCGGTTCTTTCGGTTCAGGGGTACCACGAGCATTTCGCGTGTCGGGATTTCATAGGAGGTGGGAGTTTTCGCGCACGTTGTAATTTCGGAATAGCAAGGCGCGGGTTGAGATGGAGGGAGTTGTCGGAGCACAAAGAGACAAAGATATATCTTCAATATTTTGGGCTAACAAGGCGCGGGTTGAAATTTCCGGACAAGCCTAACGTTTACTGTACCAAATCAATGCTCCCTACAAATGTCATTCAAAACTTTGAATTCATGTTATGTTCAATTAAAATATTTCGCTACGTATATAATGCATGCAACCTACTACTCAAATGAATGTTTTAGTGCATTCCAAACGTATATACTACCGCTTCAATATGAACTAAATTTGAATTCGTTTCTCTATTTGAATAAGATCTACAGTAATGATTGTTGTGAAGTCAAAGCATTTGAATTCGTTTCTCTGTTTTAATATGATCTACAATCATCATTATTGTCAAGTTAAACCATCGTTTGTGTATTATCTTCACAGCACACCTAATGATTAGTCTCGAGTTACATATGAACTATGTGTACTATATGAACTCGAACTAGATTTTTTGAATCCACTTTATTTTGATTTCAAATCACATTACATTTCTAGCTCTAGCTAGATCTTCATAATCTAAACCATGTCTCATATGTATAATGTGTTTATCACATTATGTATGGTGCCCCGCCCCCTACGCCTACAAATATTTAGATATGAGTTGCAAACACCACACATTACCACAAATTCAAATAAAATGTGAGAATGTTTGATATATAGTATTGTTTAGATTGTTCGATATTTAGTTGTAAGCTGCAAACGCCACACATTATCACAAATTCAAATAAAATGTGAGATTGTTTGATGTATAGCATGGTTTAGATTGTTTGGCATTTAGTTGTGAGTTGCAAACACCATGCATTATCACATTATGGTATAACATGTGCACAGCACATGTATCACCGCTATATTCATGCATGCAATTTTTAAAACACTATGATCTCCTATTCAAATATATGAATCCGCTTTCATATCAAATTATGATCTTTGTTAGTCTCCACTAGTAGAAAAAGGACCTAATGTGAGACACATTAGTCCCGGTTCGATTTTGGCCCGGTACTAATGGTACCATTAGTGCCGGTTCGAACGGCTATGCATTAATGCCGGTTCGTGTTGAACCTTTAGTACCGGTTCGTGCCACGAACCGGTACTAAAGGGTTGGTGGCAGGCTGGCGTCGGGCCGGGGCTCCACGATCACCTTTAGTATTGGTTGGTAACACAAACCGGTACTAAAGGGCTATCCTTTAGTACCGGTTCGTGCCATGAACCAGGACTAAAGGGGTCTGACCTATAGACCCGGTTGGAGACACAAACCGAGACTATAGGTCAATTTTCAAACTCTACC
>NC_041380.1:45045643-45061078 GCF_002162155.2 Triticum dicoccoides
CATTTCAGTTTAAAAAAATAAAATGAAAATGATAAAAACTTCAAAAACTAAAATCCTTCGAGAGGTAGTTATATTACTACATCTACTAGTTAGGAAAATTTGAAAACTTAAATTTGGACATGTTTTGCAAAAAGTGTAGGGAAAATGTAAAACGGCTATAACTTTTGCATACGATGTCGGAAAAAACATATAATATATCAAAAAATTCAGCACGAAAATCCGCATCCGATTTTAACAGCCTACGGCCTATTTGTAATTTTTTAGAATCTTCAAATTCCAAAAGGAAAAAATATATGCTCAAATTTCAGTTTTTTCAAAATTTTGGTTAAATCTGGTCAAACTATGGTCAAACTACATATTCAAGAAGTATTAATGTTACTACATAATATTATTCAAGAATATTAATGTTACTAAATAATTATTTCAATTTTTTGAATTTTGGTCAAATCTGGTCAAACTATGGTCAAACTTATTCAAGAAATATTAGTTTTACTAAATAATTACTGTTTTTTTAAATAATAGTTTCAAACTCAGACGGTGAAACGTGTGACCTAATGGTCACATTTGTCAGCTTACATTTGTCACGAAAACTGCTGAGGGTTAATAGGATTGACAGCTTACATTTGTCACGAAAACAACAAGTGCAGACTTGGAAAATAGTGGGAATAGAACTCCGGGAAGTTTGGCGATTTGGAATGAGTGATCCACACTTGAGCAGTTAAGAGGGGTGATTAGAGACTAAATCATCAAATAATTCAGAAAATCAAAAAATCATCAATTTTGTCCAAAAAATTCAAAAAAAATTCAGAAAAAACCTTTAGTACCGGTTCGTAACACCAACCGGTACTAAAGGTCCCCCATACCACGGCGCGAGCTTGTGCCACGTGGTTGCCCGTTGGCACCGGTTTGTGCTGAACCGGTACTAAAGGGGGGGGGGCTTTAGTGCCCACACTTTAGTGTCGGTTACCGAACCGGCACTAAAGGCCCTTACGAACCGGTTTTAAAGCTCCGTTTTCTACTAGTGCTCTTACACCCACACAATCCTCTAACCTTTGTAGCTACCACTAACTTTCTCTCGTGCATGCACTCGCCCTCCCCCTACCTCGGCATTCTATCCACCGGGCACATTCATTTTTTCTTTAGGTCGTTCTCCCAGAGTCTCCACAACTCCTTTCCGACACACACCGATCGATAAACCTCTCCAGCGATGCCTGCCTACAACATACAAACACACCTTCAATCTCCTCCTTTATGTGTCCTTGCCTCGTGTCTCTCATACAGTCAGACACACATGTAAACTCTCGCCCCTCTTTTCATCGCTCCCTCACAACCGCACACTCCTCCCCCTATCTAGCTAGTAGTTGGGCCTCTCGCACCACCTCCTAGCTCCATTCTCTCTATCTATCCGTCTTGCTGGGCCTTATTAGCCTCTAACAAATGGATGTACACCGATCGATCTCTCGCTATACATATAGCTAGCTAGCTCCTTATAACTCGTTTTTACCCACACGTCAATCGATCTACCTCATTAGTTGTGTCTCTCCCTTCCTTCGACAAACTACAATTGATCTACCGATCTAGTTAGGTTTTCTTACCAAACACATGGTTCCCCTTCGTCATCCATGGATGCGCCCCGACAGATCTATCACGCACAGGCACACACAGAAACACATTCCCACTCTTATTGATAACATTGCAGTTCCACCCTCAGTTTGTCTAGTAGGCCTCTCCCACCATCTTCGAGAAGCAATCCAGCACGCATCCAGCACTCTACCCCTCTCCCTCCCTCTCCCTCCCTCTCTCTCTCCTCTATCTCTCTCCCATAATATTTCCCGTCCTTCAGTTATGTATGGATGTCGACCGATCTCCCTCAAGACAGAGCCGAGTCTCTCCTTCTCAACACATATACGAGTCGTTCTACCTCTATAGTTAGGCCTCTGCCTACCCCTCCCACCACCCCCTCCCCCCCCCACACACTGATACATCGAGCGCTCTAGTCATGTCTCCCTGCCACACACAAACTTGACGTGTGCCCTCTAACGTTCCGGTAGGCCAGTCGCCCTATATCTTTGACTTGTACACACACAAAATTTTGATGGCTCTCTTCATCGATCTCGCACCCACCCACTTGATCCTCTCTTCGACTCTATCGATAGCTATGACCCCTCCCTCTCTTCTCGTGGATTGCCCGACCCTCTATGTATGATATGGATAGGCCTCCATTTCACACACATTGCATGCAAAATTTTGTTTGAGATGTCATCGACACATATTCCCACAAATAATTCACGAAATCAACCCCCCACCCCACCCCACCCCAAAACAAAAAACACTCACGAACGCGGTTTGTATCTCTCAGACACACCCACGTAGGTGGGGAACATGTACGAAGAGAAGAGGTGCATGCACGACGCATGTACTCCCGTCTCTTTCCCAACCACACCTGCGCGGGTACACGGTGCAGCTCATTTCTATACGAAAAAGGCAACCCACGTGGTAATTTGACACGTGTACTGGTTGTCCACTTAGTGGAGGGAGGATCGTCTACCATGGGTGAACAAACAAATTGCGACTTGACGTGTTATGTTAAAAAAAGAGGCAAACCATGTGGGGCCTACCTTAGAGGCAAGGCTCTATACACTGGCGTACTTTTGATGTGTCCCGTCAACTCGTAGAACAAGGAGAAGCTTGCTTAGTATGCCATCTCCCCCGCCCACGGGCGCGGTGGCTCGCAGGATGAGGTGAAGCTTGCTTACTACGCCTTACGCCCGCTCCCTCGCCCATGCATGCGGTGGCTCGCAGGACAAGGAGAAAAATTTACTACTCCCTCTATTTACTCCTCGTCCCTACTACCTTGGTTATAGTAATTATATCATATTGTTTGGAATATATATGTCCTTTAGTAGATTTCAATATGAACTACTAGTACATACTCCAAACACTGATGTATATAGACGTATTTTAGAGTGTAGATTCACTCATTTTGCTCCGTATGTAGCACTCTCCCTCGCCCCTCGACCCTCTCCCACGTGGTGGACATGTAGCAATTCATTCGGTCTCATATAGCCAGAACAATATATACTGCACTACCATTATTTCTCGACTTCCCGAAGAGGCGAAGAGCCAATCGCAAGGTCAATATTTTGGAGATGCCAAGCGCAAGGTTATAGGAGAACGAGTAGTAGGTGCCGCATCATTTATAAATAGAGTTTTTTTTCTTCAGTGGCACGTACGCAATATGATAGGTTCATATGGAGAGAAAAGGAGTACATAGTCAGGACGGGCCAGCCTACACAGTTGCTTGCTGGGGTTACTCTCTTCACACTCTCTCACACAAAACGAATGTGGCCACATCTCTAACATCCCGGCGGATCACGTCCACTTGGGGAAGGGGTGGATGCTTAGTGTAGATGCGGTGGCCGTCGCCGACGGTGAAAACCCACTGTCGGCATGTCCCGATCAGGGGTCCCCGCCGTTCTCTCTCACAAAGCCGGTGAGGTTGCCTTCGTCCCTTGCACACTGTCGCGACGTGGGCAGTTGCCTCCTCCCGCCGCCCTCCTCAAGGTTGAGCTACATCCCTCAGGTACAACTCCCTTTATAGCCGGCTTGCACCACTGCTCCAGCTGCCCACATCACTCCCTGTGGATATTTCTCTACTTCTTTGCCCCGCACATACCTCTACTGGCTTCTACGTACTGTATTTGTGATGAGTTTATGTCTCATCAACTAGTCCTAGTAATCTTATTCTAATCACGCTTGTTCAATTTCTTTGCCACAGGGATGCTCATCTCGATTTTGGTGAAACTACACAAAATGATCCGATGGTCAAAAGGTTGCAAACTTCATTTATTAGGAAGCTCGAATGTTTCCAGCAAATTGAAGCCTGGTCAGGGTTCACGGTTCAAGGGCTAGGGACTGCATGGATCGTTTTTTCTTTAGCTGCCTCTGTTCCAAAATAAGTGTCAACTTTAGTAGTAGTACAACTTTGTACTAAAGTTTGCACCAAGTTGAGAAACTTATTTTGGAATGGAGGGAGTACATATTTGCTATGATCTGTCAATCATTGAGATGCAATAGCATGCATGTTAGTCTCCTTTGTATTTGATGAAATGTTGCAACGGGCAACCTTGGACGCAAGATACATGTAACAGAAGTTGGAAGCTTCATAGCATTGTACAAATTTATCTCGCTGATAAATTACAGTACGTACTATACTAGTACTTCCTCCGTTCCTAAATATAAGTCTTTGTAGAGATTTCACCATGAACCACATGCGGATGTATATAGATGCATTTTAAGTGTAGATTCGTTCATTTTGTTCCGTATGTAGTGGAATCTGTACAAAGACTTATATCTACTAGTAATAGCTAGCCCCCACTACTAGGAATTCTCTATCCTCTCCTTGAGCCACGTCATCAAAATTTATGTAGCCGTTAGATGAAGTAAATCAGTCCATAATAGCCGTCTGATCTTGACGTTGAGAGGCTCCGCACTAAGACACATGCAAGCATGCAGAAATACCGTGCCACATGCATGTGAGTGGGTTTCAAATCACATCAACATGTCTGCATGCAAGCATGCACCGGTAGCATGCATGTAAGTGAGCTTTTAAGTCCCATTAACATGTCAAAAAGAAAAATATAATCCCATTATGCAACAGGAGTTCAGGAGTTGGCTGATCTTTTTTCCTTACGTGATATGATCTAAATGATGATGGGAGTTTATTTAGTTTGGCTACCACATTTGTCATGCAGTTATAGAGTTTTTTTGTTCTATAAAATCGATAATTTTGCGCAGAGAGATATACCGCTGTTCCGCGCCAACGCGCGCGGACTCATCTAGTAATATTTAGGAACGGAGGGAGTACTATGTAAAGAGTTAGGTGTCGCACGGTGATAGTAGTGTGAGGTGGGCCATGTAATCACTAAGCCTGCGTGTTTCCACTGCTATTGCACGTCTCCGCTATAAGAATGGAGAAAATTGTAATCTAGTAGTAGTAGTATACCTCCTTTCGCTGAAAGCATGGGACATCCAATAGTCCTACCACCTCAGTAATAAAGACCAATGAGCCGTCAAATCACATAGACCCATCAGTAAGTTGGACGGACGAAGCAACCATCAGTCTTGCGCCAGTGAGAGGTCGCGTCCGCTCTGCCCGGGCATGAATGCGGCACCAATTCTTTGGAGTGGCGCTGACCGTTTCGGGCAGGAAGCGCGCATGGGCGATGGAGGGGCTTTGGGTGGGCCAGGCTGGTCAGGAGTGGGCGTGGCAGTTGTCCGCATGTCCCTACCGGACATGCCCGGAAACGAGAGGATGCACCGACTCTCGCGGCTAAAATCGTACACTACACAACATCTCTCTGTAGGAGTAGGTCGATCTGTCGCTCTCTCTAACACACACATGGTGTTAAACACACACACAAACACACACACACAAAGACACACACGCGCGCGCGCGCACGCACACGCATGCACCTTGGTCCCGTTGCACCTTCTAATGTGACTTATTACACCTAGACGGAGGGAGTAGTAAGTATACGAGATACGGTGGCACACTGACTTAATTTGAATACAAGTGGCCAAAATTTGTGTGCATGTTATAATAAGGATTCACTTAAAATAGTAGGTGAGCGAACAGAGGGATCAATTGGATAGTGTTCCCGAGCAGTAGCGAGATGTGTGAGGTAAGATACACCGCTGGCGCTTTTAATTTTTCTTATTAATTTGTTTGTTTCACCCTCTAACTGGTGGGACCCAACGTACTACGTGGAGAGAGGTAAGGTGACTAAGGCTGCATTATTTCTGCACCACTGTGGATAGTCTTACCACCAAAGCCACATGACACGATTATGATTGAAATCCCAATGACTCCCACACACACAAAAAAACACAGCATGCTTGTCACACGAATGTAGTAATGTATAAAAGGTTATTTCCCTCTCGTTGAACATAACGGGAGGGTTGTGTAGCTGGTTAGCCTGTTCGCTCACTCTCTCGCCCTCTCCCGCTAGAGCCTCAGTGCTTGTAGTTGCTCTCTTCACACTCTCTCGCCCTCTCCAGATCTAAACAAGACTTCGTTGGCCTCTCTCTCCCCTTACCGCTGCTCAAAGTGCCGGCACGATCCGTCCGCCAGGAAGGGAAGGAGGCTTAACGCTATCGCCGTCGGCGAGGGACTACCGGCGCAGCTGTTCACTTTCCACCCAGCGGCTGCGCGGGAGGGCCTCCGACCCCTTCTTCTTCGCCGCCATCCCATCGCCCAACGAACCACGCCCCAAGAACCTTAAGGTATAATTTACTTACTCCACATGCATTGCTCTAGCTGCATGTATACCATGAATCTAGGACGTGGTTCAAAGCGGAAAGGAGTGGGGGAAAGTAGTGGGAAAAGTTGTATATAGCATGAATCTAGGACGTGGTTCAAAGAGGAAATGAAGGGGGAAAGTTGTATAGCATTAATCTAGGACGTGGTTCAAAGAGGAAAGGAATAGGGGAATGTAGTGGGGAAAGTTGTATCGCATAAATCTAGGACGTGGTTCAAAGAGGAAAGGAAGGGGCGAAAGTACTAGTTCAAAAAGGAAAGGAAGGGACAAGGCTGTAGAGTTTGAGCAGGACTAGATTTGCTGCGCTCACATAGGGAAAGGCGTCTAAAGATAACAAAACTGGGACCAACACAAATATGCTCCTTGGTTGCTTGTTCTTTGCTGCAACAGACTGTGCATGACCACAGTACATCGGTAGATGCACATGGTGCTGGTGCGTCCACTGTCCCGTGCAACTCATTAGCTGTTGTTAATCTAAGGCCCTGTTTGGTTAAAAACTCCCTAGCCCCTACCTGTTGGGTTCCAGGGACTAAACATGGACTAGAGGTTATTAAATGACATGCTAAAAGACCATGTTACCCCTAGTAATGAACTAATAGAGACAAGGTGCGATGCGTGGCAGGGGCAACTATTGGAAAAAGTCCCAAAAAGACTCCCTCGGGGTCTTCTTTCTTTAGTCCCAAATGCCCACTTTTAGTCCCTAAAAGTCCCTCCTCTTTGGTTTAGATGGGACTGACACGGAGTTTTTTTAGTCCCTACACCAAAATGTCCCTCTAAACAAACACCCTCTAATAATGCCGCTGGAAAATTGATGCAATGCCACAGTTAAAAGCAAATTACATGTTTAACGAATTTTATTGTTAATATAATCTCTATGTTAATATTAATCAATGCCACCGTTTGATAAATGCTACTGTTTTTCTTTCTTTCCCATTTAGATAAGGTAGATGCATCTTTTTGTTGGCTTCTGTGTGATTCACCGTTATTGACCACTAATTGTTTCCTTTGCACCTCTGTGTAAACAGGGTTATCTGCTTCACCTCGTTGCCATTGCGACCTTTTGTTGCACTGCACAAAACACTATTGTTTTAAGAGTGTTTTGTGCAGTTCAACCAAAATGTCACACCGACAATGTTGCTTGATTGCTTGATCTTACTGAAACTGCACAAGAGGAGATCTTACTTCCTATCCGTTAAGGCGAATTTGGTTCAGATCTTCTTGTGAGTTGTTTGAATTCCGCATCATGAGAGGTCAGTACTAGCCTTCTTTCACATGATTCTGCAGTGTGCATTCATATGTTGTGCTACTTGTACGATAATGTTGCTTGATTTTAGTGAACTGCACAAATGGAGACAAGACTTCCAATCTGTATGTGGACCGTAATATCCCATTAAGGTAAGATAAGGATATTTCACAACTGCTAGCCTGTATTTTGCCACTTTCATCAGAAAATTAAGTTTAGTACTATACTTGTGCTCCCTAATTGACATGCCAAATCTTACATTGAAGGCAAAGCTTGTTTGTTATTATATCAAGTGATGAAGGGGAAGAACAAGGGGAAGAAAAACAAAAATCAACTCCCGGTGCTGTCATGAAAAAGTGGTATTGTCCTTGAGAAGTGCTTCATCTGTGTTGTTTTAAATATTTCCTTTCCTTTTTTTCGAGCAAACAGTGATGCTAGCATTTAGTAGTCCTCTTGTCTTTGCACAATAGGATCATCTTCCTCTAAGGAAGAATATGGAGTACGTGAAGTGACTAATTCTGATTATGCCAGTATGAAGAAGCCATGTCTATCTTATCATCAGAAGGAGCAGTTGAAGGATGGTTACATTACTCCCCACAAGACCAAACTAACTTTAGCTCAGAAGGACTGACAAAATCTCCATTTTTTTGCTGTGATGCGCGAGTACAATGTTGTTCTAGGATTCTTTCTAGTGAGTTCCATTTTTCTAAAAGTGTGCTCTACATGGACCATGTATGTGCCTGTTGAAACTGTCAATTCATAGTACAGTTTGCTCTATACTAATCACTTTTTTGTATTTGTGCAAACAGGGGTGCTCAGCTTGATTTCAATGGGAACTGCACAAAATGTTCATGAATACATAGAATCATTCATTTCCACCACAAGAAAGGAGGTGTCGATAAGTTCAAGGCCTTGCAACATATAAGGGCAAAATCATACAAGCTACGCGTGAATTTGGTTGATTTTGGTGGAACTGCACAAAAAGAACAGCTGGTTTATTTAGCACGAGGTGCCATGTCAGTGTCCGGACTGATGGAAAACCCTGCCCATTCCACAATAGTAGGCATTTGATATTTTGGAATGGGACAACCTTGTCAAATTTTGCTCATTGATTTTAGCCAGACATGCATTTGATATTTTCGAATCGGATGCCCTTGTTGTCGGCAGCGTCGATCAATTTTTTCTTTATTCTTTAGTTGTGAAGTAAATATTGCCTCTGACATGTGAGTCGCTGAGATGCATAATCATCGATTGTTTTGAATGTTCTCTATGAATTGCCAGGCCTGTGTGTTTGATTGCAATGTACAGAAATGCTAAAAACCTGCTCAAACTCTTTGTACTCCTTATGTTCCTTTTTATTTTGCACATTGTGAAAGTGCATACTTTTTTGTATAAGATTGGTCAAAGTAGAGATACTTTGACTGCAGACAAAACTTGTATGCAGACTAGAAAGATCGGAGGGAGTACATGTGAAACTGCTGCAAACGAGGTGATCACCCTGGGAATAATGCTAGTACATATTGTTTTGCATGTTCATCCAATGCCAGTGATACAGGAATTCGAACTAATCGAAATAAATTCATTCATACATGGTCGGATTTCATATAAACATGCCAGATTTCATTACATTTCATACATTCTTCAACTAAAAAGGGGTGCGCTGGAGGTATAATTAATTAACCGAAGCTACCCACCTGTGTCCCGCTGAGCCAAATAGAAGCTTTAGTGACTTAACTGCAGGTGCAGTTGCGTAACTGACATGTGGCCTGTTGGGCCCCATGTGTCAGTCAGCCAACTGCACCAGCAGTTAAGTAGAAGCAGCGTTATTCTCCAGCAGAACTCCCCGACTCCACGTCACCGCCAAGAAGCTAACCGGCCATCAATGATCAACCCGCCTAGCTTGGCTTCAACAGGAAGGTAGCAGCGGTGGCCTTACTTGGACCCGAGCGGCGGCGACCTACCATGTTCTACTCTTCCTCGTTTTCTGTGTGGCGCGACCTCGTTGGCAGCGGGGCGGGGCCTCGGCGGAGCCGGCGATGTCCTCTATCTCGTTGCCGGAGGGCGGCGCCTCAGCGGAGCGGTGGAAATCCTCCCCCGCGTTGCTGGCAGGGTGGGGCCTCGGCTGAGCCGGCGATGTCCTCTGCCTCGTTGTTGGCAGGGCAGGGCCTCGGTGGAGCCGGCGGTGTCCTCTGCCTCGTTGTTGGCTCCGCGGGGCCTCGGCGGAGCAGGGCCTCGTCGACGCCAGCGGAGCGGGGACTCGGCGCAGCCGGCATTGTCCTCTGCCTTGTCCTCGGTCTCGCCAAATAGCGCCTCACCCACTTCATCGCCCTCTTTACTAGCCTCTTTGTAGGCAGTCGTAGCCTCCGCCACCCGCATGCGCTCCCGCCAGCGCTCAAGGCAGCCCTTGCGGGCGGAGCGGTACGAGTCGAGCATCGCCTCGTGCTCCGCCTGCAGATGCTCCTGGAGGAGATGGTGGTTGTAGGGGGCGTCAGCTTGCGCCTCCCAGAACTGCTCCTGACGCATCTATCTCACACTTTCCATATATTGGGCACGGGCCTCGCCGATGGTCATGCTGCAATGCACCGGCGAGGATGGCGCGGAGGAGGGGGTTGGCACCGGATCGTCGACTACCATGTTCTCCATTGGGGCGTCGTCGTCCTCCGGCTGCCTGTCGGCCAGCCGGTCGGCAGCAATGGCTGCCATCTCCTTGTGGTCCCTCGTCCGCCCGTCCCGAAGAGCGCTGGAGCGCGAGGAAGCCATGTTGGGCAGTAGTGGTGTGTACAGGAGAAAGGGAACGGATGCGGATGACTGCGGCTATGGCCGGCGAAGTAGTTTATATAGCAATGGTGGGCGGGCGGAGGGACGGACGTGTGGCGCCGGAGTAGCCGCCTCGGCAACCGCGTATCATTAATGTGGGCGGCAGATGGATGGACGGACGGCACTTGTGTCGTTTGAAGGCGGAGCAATCGCCTGCATCGGGAAGCGGGGCGGGCGACGCTGACTGTTTCGGGTGGAAAGCGCGCGCAGGCGAGGAGATGACTTTACTTGGAGAGGATGACAATGGGGACCCACCAGGTCCATAGCCTCACGTACGCAAGTGCCTCCTTATTATATATATATATATATATATGTGTGTGTGTGTGTGTGTATAAAACTATACTCCCTCCGTCTAGGTGAATAAGTCGTATAGGAGGTGCATCACAACCTAGGTGCAAGCAGATTGGTGGAAAAGAAGAATATTTCTCTCTTCTAAACACAACATTTAATCACAACAATTAAGAGGATGCCTTATTAGCTACCCATGCAGGCCATCGTGCAAAGCGCTTTTACTTCTTGCCTAATAACCGCATGGACGTGCTGCATGCATTGGTCCTTGCCCGAGCAAAAAAAGGGAGGACAGGGGTTTCCATGGGAGACAACGAGGCAGAAGTGGAAGCGCTCGCTGGAGTTATTTATTTTGCTTCCCCCTGGTTTCCTGACATCACGGTCCCACACCATTGTAAACCTATGTAGTACTAGTCAATAAACGAGAGAACTGCACAAGAAGCAGCCGACAGCTCGGACCAAGCAGCTTGAGCAGTATTTGTGTTTTTGAGGTGTGAGCACTGCTGAGTTTTTCGATGTTTAACCCAGATATTATTTTTTCTCCTCTGAACAACAACGAAAACATCGCTGCAGATATTAACTGGATGGGCTGTGGCCCGTCTAGCCCAGGCCAGATATCCAACCCAGATATTAATTTTTTTCAAGCTGAAAATGGCTAGCCCAGCTATATTTTTTTAGGAATACCCTGGCAAGGTCAAGTTGTTATTCTCTGCCTCGCTGGGCTGCAAATCTTTCCTAGGAGGGATGCATTAGACTTAACAAGAAAATGGGCTTTAAGAAATAATAAATGGGATGTAATTATAATAACTGGGCAGTAACTATAAAAAATGCACCAAACACGTGATTACTTTATAAAATATTATTTTTGGATATTGAAAATTTTAATTTCATTTATTGTTGCGAGCGCAATGTTTCGTTGGGTTTTATGTAATATAAATTTATATTGAAATTGTATTTAATCTGACTAGAAATTTCGGGATAAAAATATTTCGGATCCCATTAAAATGTGGGAAATTTTATTGAATTCTGTTTTAAACGGTTGGTTGAAATGGGTTGTACTTTTAACAAACTGTAAACGGGCTGTAGTAAATTCCATTAGAATTCAAAAATGGGCCACACATTCTTACGAATCTCAAATGGGCTATAAGTTCTCTGCCACACACTTCTGGCCTTAATAAGTTGACGCGTCCCCTAAAAAAACAGAGTTGACGCGTATGCAAGGCTTTGTCAACTTATAGTCAACATATGGTTCTAGCAGCAGTGGTTGTTGGATGTCCATCCAACGGATGCCGTGCTTCTTCTTCAATCTCGGATATTCTAGCTTCACCCGCCCAAAAAATGATTCCTCCCCCTGACATCTGGGGCGCACCATTTCAGAAGCTGACCTGTGGGCCTACTAAGTTGACGTACCAAGGGCTTTGTCAACTTAGTCAATATAAACGATTCTAGCTGCAATGACCGTACGATGTCCATCCAACGGCCGTAGTGCTTCTTCAACCTCCGGTCTTCTTGCTCCAGCCGTCCGAAGCAGCGCCGGTCGTGCCGCCTGCTCCTGCCTCCCATGGCCGGCTGTGCTGCCGTGGAGACCTCACCGCCTCCTACTATTCCCACCGCTGGTCAGGCCCTGCGGCGATGGCAGCCTCACACCGCAGCCGAACGAGTGAACCCTCATACTCCTCTCCGCGTGGGCATCCACTGCCGCGTCTTCACCGGCTCCGTGTCGTCCCCTTCCTAGGCCTCGCCGTCGTCCACCGCCCTGGTGCTCTCGGCGCGGCGTGGTCAACATGGAAGGAACGAGTTCCATCGGACGTGGACTGTACGTGGAGAGGCTGATAGCTGGGTCCACGGCGGCAGCAAGGAAGTGCCTCCTTATTACGTGGAAAATAATGATTCCTCCACCTGACAGCAGGGAACCACCGGACGGGCCACCAGTATTTTGCGAAAAAATCGTTTCCCCCTGACTGCTGGGACCCACCGGATGGGCCACCGTATTTCGCGAAAAAAACATTCCCCCCGCTGTCAGATCGGACCCACTAGAAGTGCCTCCTTATTACGCACAAAAAAATGAATACTCCCCCGGCTAGCTGGGACCCACCTTGCTGGGAGGCTGACTTGTGGGCCTACTAAGTTCACGGGGATGAAGGGCTTTGTCAACTTAGTCAATATGAACGATTCTAGCTCTAGTGACCGTACAATGTCCATCCAACGGCCGTAGTGCTTCTTCAACCTCTGGTCTTCTTGCTCCAGCCGCCTAAAGCAGCGCCGGTCGTGTCGCATGCTCCTGCCTTCCGTGGCCGGCTGTGCTGCCGCAGAGGCCTCACCACCCCCTACTATTCCCACCGCTGGCCAGGCCCTGCGGCGACGGCAGCCTCACACCGTAGCCAAACCAGTGAACCCTCGTAGTCCTCTCCCGCGGGCTTCCACTACCGCGTCGTCCCCTTCCTAGGCCTCGCCGTTGTCCACCGTCGTGGTGCTCTCCGCGCGGCGTGGTCAACGTGGTCAAGGAACGACTTCCATCGGAAGAGTACTGTACGTTGAGAGGCTGACAACTGGGTCCACGGCCACAGCACAGTTTTTTTGTGATTTGCCAAGTAAGTCGCTTTGTCACGCCTGTTGGGCTGCAAATCTTTCAAGACGACGAGAGCTTTCATTCGGCTGGCCGAGAAAATGGCCCATCAGTAATGAGAAATGGGCTGTACATTTTTAAAACACATCAAACCGGCAATTAGTTTCAAATATCTTTTTTTTCATTTCAAGATTTTAAATTACATTAATTTTTATGCATGGAGAATTTGTTGGATTTTATATTGATATACATTTATTTTAAAATCAGTTTGAATGTGAGTCGAAATTTGGGGATTAAAAACAGTTCAAACCGCACCAAAATATGCAAAATTTCGTATAATTTTTTAACGGTTGCCACAATATGGGTTGTAATGCTAACAAAAAAAACATGGGATCCAAAAAAACCTTAAGAATTAGCAAATGGGCTGTAAATTATTAGAAATAATGGCAGATGGGTTGTATGCTGTTTTCCACAGATTTGAGGCTTTCCTAAAAAAAGGTTGATGCACAAGCACTGACTATTGGATGTCCATCCAACGGCCGTCGTGCTTCTTCAATCTCTACTCTTCTTGCTCCAGCCGCTCAAACAAGCGCCGGTGGGACTGCCTGCTCCCTCCTCCTCGCGGCCGGCTGTGCTGCCGCGCAGGCCTCACCGCTCGACCATACTCCCATCGCTGGCCTAGCCATCCCTCTACTCACCCACACCTGCTGTTATTCTCCGGCGACGGCAGATGAACCAGTAAACCCTCGTACAGTCGTACTCCCCTCCGCGTGGGAAACAACTGCCGAGTCTTCCCTGCCTCCGTGTCGTCCCCTTTCTAGGCCTCGCTGTCGTCCACCGCCCTGGTGCTCTCGGCGCGGCGTGGTCAACGTGGTCAAGGAACAACTTCCATCGAACGTGGACTGTACGTGGAGAGGCTGACAGCTGGGTCCACAGCCGCAGCAAGGAAGTGCCTCCTTATTACGCGGAAAATAATGATTCCTCCACCGGACAGCTGGGACCCATCGGACGGGCCACTGTATGTCATCAAAAAAGCATTTCCCCCTGACTGCTGGGACCCACCAGCTACATCTTCACACGCAAGGAAGTGTGTCCGGGCCAAAAAAACGATTCGCCCCCTGACTGCTGGGACCCACCAGCTACATCTTCGCAGGCAAGGAAGTGCCTGACATTAGGGACCCACCTGGTCGAAGCGTATGTAGCGTTGTCATTCTGGTCGCGAATGTGTACGTACATACTGGTCGATGTAGAGGCGCGCACGTGTCGTAGTAGAGGCGCGCACGTAGCATGTACACGTATGTACAGCGGCCAGGGTGCAAGAAAGAAAATACGGCCACGTATGTGTACATACGGGCGGGGTCTCGAACGCCTACTCGTGCATACGTACGGCCAGGGCTCGTGTACATTGCTAGGTTGGAACGGAGAAACAGCGTCGTCGTCGTGTTCATGGGGAGGCAACGGAATGCGTCATGTTCACCAGGAGGCAATAGAACGCGTGGGAGCCAACCGGCTGGGTCGGAACGGAATGCGTGATCATGTTCATCGGGAGGGCTTGGACAGAATAGGCGATGGAAACGAGGCCTGGCGTACCGCACAACGGAGGAAACGGACCTCCTACGTTCGGAACGGGGTCCTGTTGATCGGGAGGGGTCTGGCCTACCATAAAATGGAGGAAACGGACCTCCTACGGTCGAAACGGGGGTCCTATTGATCGGGAGGGGTGTGGCGTACCGCAAAACGGACGAAACGGACTTGTGTTGGAGCGCTACGGTCAAAACGGCGGTCCTGTTCATCGGGAGGGGTGTGGCGTACCGCAAAATGGGACTCCATGGGATACTATTCATCTCCACCGTCGACCCCCTCCAGCCTCCACGAGCTACTGTTCATCCACCATCGACCTCCTCCAGCCTCCACCTGCGACTGTTCATCCATGGGCTCCCGTTCATCCAGCCTCCACCGCGCGTTTCTCCACCGGCTACTGTTCAACCAGCCCTCTCCACGGGCTCCTGTTCAACCTCCCTTCCACGGGCTACTGTTCACCCTGACCTCCACCATCTACTGTTCATCCTGCCCTCCACGGGGTGGTCCTGTTCATCTAGCCCTCCACGGGGTCCTGTTCATCCAGCCCCAACCGGCTCGATCGATCGGGGTCCTATTCATCCAGAGGCAACACCATGGGGTCCTGTTCATCCACCCCCACC
>NC_041380.1:45061223-45085150 GCF_002162155.2 Triticum dicoccoides
GCTCACTGTTCATCCAGAGGCAGCATCGATCGGCTTCAGTTAGCAGTAGTAGCGAAGGAATCGCTCGATCAGGTTCAGTTAACAGCCATCGATTGATCGCTCGGGTTCAGTAACGCGTAGCCTGCAGTGCAATCGCTCGGGTTCAGTTAGAGCCCAACGCCTTGCCCGGGTTCAGTTAGAGCCAACGCCTCGCACACACGCGCGTACATGTACGAGAGAAACGCGCATCGCTCGGCCCCTGGCCTCCCACCGTAACCGGGAACTCCCCAAAATTTTCCTCGCCCTCGCTTCTACCACGGTTTTTTCAGTCATGGACGGCCCAAAGAATTCATGCAGCTGCGTCTCTGGCCCGCCCAAGACGGCAAGCCCATTTCCTGTCATGATTTTTTGTCATATAAGTAGGAGCCCACCACATCTATGATGATACCGGGTTTTTTCACAATTATCGTCATAGAAGTGTCATATGTATGAAAGAAATTTTTTTCGTTCGGCCCAGAATGTCACGAATGTGTCTTTTTTTGTAGTGAGCTCTCAAGGACATTCTGACATATATGCATTTGATCAAGGCAATGAGGTGTATCGAGTTTGTGCCAGTACTCCAAGTCCCAGAACACAGACCTTGTCTTCCATACCTTCAGCAGCGGCTCTGGCGCCTTTATCATCGTCTTTCCCGGCATGGGGCACTCCTTCCAGTTTTTCAACAGCTCATCGATTTCGGTACCGCTCTGCTTACGTGGAGGTCCTCGATGCTCAGCGTGACCACTGAATAGATCTCCACGGTTTCTCCATGGGTCGTCCTGTTCGAGCCATCTTCGATGCCCCATGTACACGATTTTCCCAGACCCGCCATCTTTCCTTGACGTTAGCTGCTGAGACGTCGTATCATCCATGCACCGCGTGCATCCGCAATATCCATGGCACACCTGGCCTGCCACATATCCGTAACCGAGATAGTCCTGCACTGTCGTGATCAGTGCGGCTCTCATGTTGAAATATTCGCCTTTGCTGGCGTCCCATGTCTTGGCCGGTGTTTTCCATAACATGTCTAACTCCTCTTCAAGTAGCCCCAGATACAAATTAATATTATTTCCTGGTTGTTTTGGCCCTTGAATAAGCATGCTCATGTGAATGTACTTCGATTTCATGCACAACTAGTGGGGAGGTTGTACATCCATACAAACACGGGCCATGTGCTATGGTTGGTGTTCTGGTTGCCAAACGGGTTCATGCCATCGGTACACGCGCCGAGCACGATGTTCCTTGCATCACATTCAAAATACCGATAGAAGCTGTTCAACACTCTCCACTGGCTTCCATCCTTGACGTGTCTCAGCTTCGGATCATCTCCATCATCGGGCTTCTTCCTCTCCGCGTGCCAGCGCATTAGCTTTGCTTTCTTGGGATCTACAAAATACCTCTGGAAACGGGGAGTGATCGGTAAGTACCATACCACTTTCTGGGGACATTTCTTCCCGACCTTCCTGTATCGAGAAGCATTGCACACCGGACAGCTTGTTTTTTCCGCGTGCTCCTTCCGATAAATTATGCAATCGTTGATGCATGCATGGTATCTAACGTGTGGCAGATCAAGAGGGCACACGATCTTCTTGGCCTCGTCAACACTACTAGGACATAGATTACCCGCGGGAAGAACATCCTTTAGGTACTTGAGATGCTCATCGAGGCTAGTGTCGGCCCATTTGTTTTTAGCCTTCATCTTCAGGAGTTGGAGCGTGAAACTCAAGCGGGTCACCTCAGGATTGCAACCATCATACAATGGAGTGTTCGAGTCTACCACCAGTTGCTCCAGCTTAGCCTCCTCTCTAGAAGCAGCTCTCTCAGTACTCGTCTCCTTGCGAAGCAATGCTTGAACATGAGGGTCTCGCACGATTGAACTTAGTACCGACGAACTCTGTTGCGTGGAGTCCATGTCGTTCTCTCTGCCGCCATGTCCGGCCCCTTCTCCGCCGCCATGTACGGCCCCTTCTCCGCCGCCATGTCCGGCCTCTTCCCCGCCGCCATTATCGATCATCTCTTTGTCTTTCCCTGTGTCATCATTGCCTGCCCCGTCGGCATCCTCAACATCGTCATCCTCATCTTCAATTATCCACCGACCATAGCCATCCATGAAACCAGTCATGAGCAGGTGCGCTTCGACACGACCATCGTCATGGGGGTCGGGCCAAACTATTCCTTTGCATTTTCGACACGGACATAAAACCTCTGTCCGGTTATTTTCGTTCATGTCCTGCACCGCCGACCGCACCCACCTGTCCACCATCGTTCCAATGACACTACTAGGAAAAGGGCTACTAACGGCGCACCAGTTTTGCCTACTAATGGCGCACTACTGGTGTGCCATTAGTATCACGCCACTAGTATTTCTTACTAATGGCGCATTGGTCCACTTGGGAAGCCAGTACCCATGGCTCATTTTTCACGGTGACGTTTGCGCCCGCGGTCTTGGATTTGGCTTCGGGTATAACCATGGTGGTGAAATACCGGTCTTCTTTTAGGACGCTCTTGGCCCATCTGACACGGAACATCGGGACCTTCTCTCCAGCGTAGCTCAACTCCCAGATCTCCTCGATCCTTCTGTAGTATCTGTCCTTGTCGTTACCGGTGTATGATTCCATCATTACCCCGGAGTTCTGATAACCATCTCTCTTCATGTCCTTGTCCTCGGTGTAGAATGTGTAGCCGTTGATATCATATGCCTCATAGGTCGTTAGGTTGTGCTCGGCGCCCTATGACAAGGCGAATATGAGTTGTTCTTCCGCGGAATAATCCTCATGTAAAGGGAACGACAGAAGCTTCTGCTTGAACCAACGCGTGAAACATGAGTTGTGCTCTTTGATTATATCTCCGTCCGTCCTCTGTTGGCCTCGGTCATTGTACGTCTTCTCAATAAAGGTTTTGTGCTCTACCACCCAAGGATCGACCACGTCTATGTGTTGTAGCGTGACTAGGTTTGCTCTTTGAAAGTCGGCGAGTCGACCCTCGAAGTCGACATGCATTTCGTGGCGACCCTCACGGTGACCCCATCCAGCGAGCCTGCCGAGGTGCCTGTTGACGGGAAGACCAACGGTGTTCTCGATGCCTAGATAATTCATGCAGTAGGAGATGCACTCTTCGGTCAGAAAGCCCCTGGCTATACTTCCCTCTGGACGTGACATGTTGCGAACGTATCCTTTGATGACACCATTCATCCTTTCGAACGGCATCATGCAGTGCAAGAACGTCGGCCCGAGTTGGATGATATCCTCCACGATATGAACCAGCAGATGCACCATAACGTCGAAGAATGCGGGCGGGAAGTACATCTCAAGCTCGCATAGTATCACCACAATCCTTCCTGTAGCCTTCTGAGTTGCCTCACGCCAACCGACTTCCGGGAGATGACGTCGAAAAAGTTGCATAGGCCAAATAGCGTTTCACGGACATGCGCGTCCATGATCCCATGGATTGCAACTGGAAGTATCTGCATCATCAGCACGTGACAGTCGTGAGACTTCATCCCGCTGAACTTCTGCTTCGCTGGATCTAGGTATCTGCTTATCTTTCCCGTGTAACCGTAAGGAAGTTTTACTCCTACGAGGCAGGTGAAAAACTGCTCTATCTCCTCCTGACTTAGAGTGAAGCACGTGGGAGGGTAGTCATTTCCGGTCTTCTTGGCCTTTTTGCCTTTGCGACGACTTTCTGTGTCCTGCTTCGCCTCATCATCATCATCAGCGTGAAGCTCCTGCCTGATGCCCATTGATTTCAAGTCTGCCCTTGCTTTCGGCACATCTTTGGTCCTCTCTGGCTTGTTGAGCAGGGTACCAAGCAGACTCTCGCACACGTTCTTCGTGATATGCATGGCATCAAGGCTGTGAGGCACACGGTGGATCTTCCAGTATGGCAAGTCCCAGAAAACAGACCTCGTTTTCCATACCTTCAGCAACGGCTCTGGCGCCTTTCGCTTCTTTCCCGGCTCTGGCGCCTTTTGCTTCTTTCCCGGTAGTGGGCAATCTTTCCAATTTTTCAATAGCCCGTCTATTTCCTCGCCGCTCCTCGTACTCGGGCGTCTTCGGGGTTCGGTTTCACCATCGAACAGATCCTTACGTTTCCTCCACAGGTCATCGTCGCGAAGCCACCTTCGATGTCCCATGAACACGGTTTTCGAAGACCCGGGATCTCTATCTAGCTGGCATACATTGTGTCATCCATGCACTGACGCATCCAAAAAATCCGTGGACCACCTGCCCCGCGAGATATTCGTAACCGAGATAGTCGTGCACCGTCGTGAGCAGTGCGACTCTCATAAGGAAATATTCTTTCTCTGCGGCGTCCCACGTATTGGCTGGCATTTTCCACAGCGTGTCTAACGCCTCTTTCAGCAGCCCCAGATACAGATTGATGTCGTTCCCTGGTTGTTTCGGCCCTTCAATTAGCATACTCATGTGAATGTACTTCCTCTTCATGCACAACCTAGGGGAAGGTTGTACATCCACACAAACACAGGCCAGGTGCTATGTGTGCTTCTCTGGCTGCCAAACGGATTGACTCCATCGGTGCTCGCTCCCAGCACAATGTTCCTTGGATCCTTCCCAAATTCTGGGTGTTCGAAGTTCAACGCTTGCCACTGGCTCCCATCCTTAGGGTGACTCAGCATCTTGTCTTTTTTATTTATCTCCGGATCATTTGCGTCATCTTCTTGCTTCTTCTCCTCCCTATCCGCGTGCCAACGCAGGAGCTTTGCTACCTTAGGGTCCGCGAAATACCGCTGCAGACGAGGAGTGGTCGGAAAGTACCACACCACTTTTCGAGGAGCTTTCTTCCTCTTCTTGTATCGAGTGACGCCGCACACCGGACATGTGGTAGACTCCGCGTGCTCGCCCCGATAAATGATGCAATTGTTCATGCACACATCGTATTTCACGTGCGCTAAATCTAGAGGACACACGACTTTCTTCGCCTCCTCGAAACTGGTCGGGCACTTGTTCCCCTTGGGAAGACGTTCGTGCCAGAATGATATGTTCTCGTCGAAGGATGTGTCGGTCATTTTGTGTTTTACCTTCATCTCCAAAGCCATGAGCGTTACTTTCAGGCGGGTATCCTCGCGTCTGCATCCTTCATACAATGGAGTAACCGCGTCTATCTCCAGTTGATCCAGCTTGGCTTTCTCTCGGGCGACAGCTCTTGCGTTATCCGTCTGCTTGAGAAGCAGCTCTTGAATATGAGGGTCCTGCACCCAGCCCATTGATGGTCCATCGTTGTCTGCTCCGCCGGCATCTTCATCTTCATGATCATGCCCTTCGTCTGCTCCGGCATCTTCCTCATCATCATGTCCGGCATCTTCTACATGATGACTGTGTACAACATCATCGTCGTGATCATGTCCTAGAGATTCTTCGTCTTCTCGCCCGCCCGAGCCACGGTGGTTGTCTTGCTGCCCTTCCTCATTTCTTGCTCGTCCCCCATGGACGACTTCATAGTCATCTTCATCACCTTGCCACCGATAGCCATCCATGAAACCACGCAAGAGTAGGTGGTCCTGCACCTGCCCGGAATCCGGGTCCACAATAAGGCTCTTCAGCTTGCATCTTCAACACGGACATCTTATCTCCGTCTCATTCTTCTTAAGCATCTCGGCCTTCGCAGAGCTCAAAAACCTATTCATGATGCCTTCGGTCATCGTGCGGACCATGGTTGCCTGCGGGGTAGAGCAAAACGATATTTTAGAACCAAGAAAAAATTTGGCATGACTTTCCCTAAAAATAGGACCAAAAAGAATGCATAGTTCCAAAATTCTCGCTGAAACGGGAATGAATCAACATTCTGGCAAAATATTGGCAACTATCGCATTTCAAATACCGGTACCTGCAAACACAAACATATATGCAACACCACAAACATACATAGATCTAGCTAGGGCACAAAAAGTGCATCTGCACGTTGTTGGAGCGAGCTAGGGAGAAAAAAAGTAGATCTACAACATGAAGATAGCTTTCCCCTTACTTACCTATCAAAAAAAGGTAATTTCACCACTTAATTTTGATGAATCTATGGTGCAAATGAGGTGAGGAGGAGGAGGCAGCCGACAAGCTTGGAGAAGGAGGTGGAGGGAATAAAGTGGGGAAAGTGAGTGTGTAGGTGTGGCTGTCCAAAATATCTAGCTGGTCCCAGGTTACTAATGGCGCACCATACAGCCATGCGCCATTAGTAACCCAACATACTAATGGCGCACCTGCTGGCCATGCGCCATTAGCAGTTTTGCAAAAAAGTAAAAAATATATATACTAATGGCACACCGTGGCAGAGTGCGCCATTACTAGTTTAAACTAGTAATAACTAGTAATGGCGCACTTTGCCACGGTGCGCCATTAGTAGTTTTGCAAAAAACTGAATAAAAAAATATAGTAGTGGCGCACTCCATGGCTGGTGCGCCATTAATAGTTAGAACTACTAATGGCGCACTTTGCCCGGATGCGCCATTAGTATGTTTGTAAAAATGAAAAAAAAGGTTACTTGTGGCGCACCTTGTGCCCGGTGTGCCACTAGTGTCTTCCACACTAATGGCGCATCGCCACATGGTGCGCCATTAGTATATAGTAGTGGCGCACCACTTCTCTCATGCGCCATTAGTGTCAATTTCATCTATAGCCCTTTTCCTAGTAGTGTGACCATCGTCAACTCTGCACGGTAATAATAAACAAATTGATTATAAAAATGCGTGCATGCATTAAAGTCATACAAAAATTCGGCATGACCTTCCTTAAAAATAGGACATATATAGATCTAGAGTTTGCCCGGAATTCGCCGAAACGGAAATATATCGACATTTCGGCAAAACATAGGCAACTCAAAAGCACAATTTGGCATCAACTCATGCCACACACACAATTTCCATAAACATATCACACACACATAAACAAATTTCCTTTTTGCAAAAGCATGAAATTTTAATCACCTATATCTCAAGATCGAGCACACGGTGGAGATGATGATGTAGGGAGATCAAAAGTGCACAAAGCTCTTCTTGACAAAGATAGATCTAGTTAGGGGGCAAATAGGTCACTTAACTAAATACTACATCTACCTAGCTACCTAATTTGGCAGGAGACAACTTCAACTAGTGGAGGGGGAAGGAAAAAGAGAAAGGAGATGCATTAATGGAGGTGGTGTAGTTAGGTAGGAGTAATGAAGAGAGAGAAAGGTAGGTAGAAGAGGGAGAGTAATGGGGGAGAAGTATTGAGGAAGAAGAAGAGTGAGAGTGGGAGAGGTAGGGGAAAGGGAGAGGAGGGGGAGGGGGAGGGTGGGTGGGGAAAAGGTGGTGGGTGCGGATTCGCAATAGCGCGGGACGTAAAACGCGCTGCTACTAAGAAAGTAGCAGCAGCGCGCTTTCGGTATAAGTGCTACTGCTATCCGGGACCAAAAGTGTGCCCGATTTGAAAATTAGCAGCAGCGACCTCAGAAAAACCACGCTACTGCTACAACTATAGTCGTAGCGCGGCTCGCGGCACCGCGCTACTTCTAAATGGAGTTGGGTGGGCACTGTCGGTCCATATTTGTAGCAGCGCGGGTTACGGCGAGCACGCTACAGCTAAGCACTTGTCAGTAGCGGGTTTTCCACACCCGCGCTACTGCTAATTAGCAGCAGCGCTCCTTTTTGAGCCGCGCTGCTGCTAAGATTCTGTGTATAGGGTTTTCCCTAGTAGTGCAGGTGTGGTTGAATTGACAACTCAGCTTCTAATACTTGAGAATATTCTTTGGCTCCCCTTGTGTCGAATCAATAAATTTGGGTTGAATACTCTACCCTCGAAAGCTGTTGCGATCCCCTATACTTGTGGGTTATCCTATATCCGGTAGAATCAGTACTGGGGCTGTAGTCAGACATTTCTTTAATTCCTGAAAACTCGCTTCACATTCTTCCATCCATTTAAATTTGGTATCATTCTTCAATAGCTCTGTCATTAGCTTCGCAATCTTGGAAAAATTCTCAATGAATCTCCGATAGTATCCTGCGAGTCCAAGAAAACTGCTGATCTCGCTAACTGAAGTGGGTGCCAACCATTCAGTGACTGACTGAACCTTGGTGGGGTCTACTGCTATACCTTCTCCTGATATAACATGTCCAAGGAATCCAACTTCTTTCAACCAAAACTCACATTTGCTGAACTTGGCATACAACTGATGTTCCCTGAGTTTCTGGAGAACTAAACGCAAATGCTCCTTGTGCTCCTCTTCAATCTTCGAGTATACCATTATGTCATCAATGAACACCACAACAAACTTATCCAAATATTCTATGAACACCTTGTTCATCATGCTCATGAAATAGGCAGGGGCGTTAGTTAGTCCAAATGACATGACCATATACTCATATAACCCGTACCTTGTGGTAAATGCGGTTTTAGGTATATCCTTTTCCCGAATCTTCAGCTAGTGCTATCCTGATCGCAGATCGATCTTCGAAAATACCTTAGCTCCTTGCAACTGGTCAAACAAATTATTGATCATAGGCAGTGGGTATTTGTTCTTGATCGTCACCTCATTCAATGCATGATAATCAACAACCATCCTTAGAGACTTATCCTTCTTCTCAACCAAAAGCATTGGGGCTCCCCATGGTGATGAACTCCGTCGGATGTAACCTTTCTCCAATAACTCCTTGATCTGCTTCTTAATCTCCTCCAGATCATTTGCGGGCATCCGGTAGGGTCTCTTTGATATTGGCCCGGTACCTGGCAATAGCTCTATCAAAAACTCGATGTCTCGATCCGGTGGCATGCCTGGTAACTCCTCGGGAAAAACATCTGGGTAATCCTGCACTATAGGCACTTCCTCCTGAACAACTCCTGTGAGGGTATTTACTTGGCTCCTCCTAGGCGCATGCCTTGATACATACTTGATCCTTTTTCCCTCTGGTGTGGTGTGATAAATCGACTTACTAGCATAGTCAATGCTTCCTCCATACTTTGACATCCAGTCCATGCCTAATATCACATAAAATCCTTGTGACTCCAAAACTATCAGGTCTGACAGAAAAACATGGCTACCAATGGTTAAAGGTATCCGGTCGCATCATCGGCTAGCCATATACTCTACTCCAGGTGAACTTACTAACAGAGGGGTCCTAAGGGATTGGGTTGGTAGTTTAAACTTATCCACAAATCCCCTTGATATGTATGAATGTGATGCACCAGTATGAAAAAGAACAAGGGCGGTAAAAGACTTAACCAAAAACTTACCGATAACTGCGTCTGGCTGCCCTTCAACCTCCTCCACGTTAACGTGGTTCACTTGTCCTTTGTTGAATGGATTAGGCTTCTTCCCAATGCTCCCATTACCGTTTCCATTCTTTGCTTCAGGGCACTTCGTGGCATAGTGTCCAGTCTTCCTGCACTTGAAGCAGGTAATGTGACTTAGGTCTCTTTTGGCGGGTGTGGCTGGATTGGAGCGGTTCTGATTGTTGCTTGTTTCGTTCCCAGTCCCATTCTTGGAACCATTGTGGTTATGCGAACTTCCTCCGTTGTGGTTATGACCAACATGGTTATGAACAAGTCCTCCCGAGTTCGGGGTTAGACGAGGCTTCTGCTCAGCTCCTGAGTTGTACCTTCCTTGTCCATACTTCCTTTTGCAACTCTCAATTTGCTGTTGCTTCCCTTCAATCATAAGAGCCTTGTCTACCAACTCTTGGTAGTTGTTAAATGTTGCCACCATCAATTGCATGCTCATCTCATCGTTCAGCCCTTCCATAAACTTCTGTTGTTTCGCGGCATCTGTGGCCACATCGTCGGGGGCATAACGAGACAGCTTACTAAATTCATCCACGTACTGCCCCACAGTACGGTTTCCTTGGCGCAAGTTGTGAAACTCACGCTTCTTCATGCTCATAGCTCCCGTTGAGACATGGGCGGTGCGGAATGCTTGCTGAAACTGATCCCATGTAACAGTGGCTATAGGGTAGGTGACTGTGTAATTCTCCCACCATGAGGCTGCTGGTCCATCCAACTAATGTGCGGCAAAACGCACCTTCTCAGCATCTGTACATCCTGCAGTGGTTAACTCCCTTCCAATCCTGTGGAGCCAATCATCTGCCACTATCGGCTCGGTGCTACTGGAAAACACCGGCGGCTGCAACCTCAGAAAGCGGGCTAAGTTCTCAACTGGTGGTGGTGGTAGTGGGTTGTTGTTCTTGTTGTTTCGTTGGTTCTGAACTAACAACTACATCAGTGTATTCTGTTGCTGGATCAACTGAGTGAGCTCCAGTGGGAAACTAAATCTGGGGTCACGTCTCGGAGGCATCTGATGGTTTAGAGGGAATCGAAGAGAATAGAATAGAATAAGGTCTAGTGAGAGAAACACTACCCATATGCACATGAGACAAACATAATCATATCACTCAATCAATCAAACAAGGGCATACAATCGATCTAACTATCGTTACAAAAGTGCTCGGACTATACTATATACATGGTGGAATACTACTACTGATGTGGTGGTCTACTAGAAATATCAATCGGTCGAAGACTCCATGATGTCTGCTCCAGCTTCGTCTTCATAGTCATCATCTCTATCATCGGGGTCCGAGTCGGTGTCGTCGATGATGATGTAGTCCTCAGAACGAATCTCCTTGGGTTCATCGTCTTCTCCTCCTGGCGCGGGGTCTCCCATGAAGACTCCTTGCTTCCTTTCCAGATCGTCATTCTTCTCCACTAGTTCGACGATTTCCTCCTCATAATCTTTGCGAGTAGCCTTGAGTTCTTCCTCCAGTTCTGTGATCCTTGTCATCGCCTTCTTCAGATTTATCATGCCTGCGCACATCTGGTTCTCCTGGCGACGAATGTGCTGGTTTAACTCCTGGATGAAAGCTGTGATTGATCTATCCTTATTGGTGTTGATCATCTTCCATTGCGCATCTCGGCACCCACAAATCTGATAGATAGTATCCTTAAGCTCCTTATGGTAAACTTCTCCAATGCGTCCCATGGTGATGTGAGCCGCCATACTCTTTCCTAAACTCCTGGTTGGTGCATCAAAGGAAAACTCTATGGGTTTACTGACTGGCACGAATGTCCTTCCTAGAACTTGAACTTGAATCATCCATCGCTCCTCTTTTGGTAAAGTGGCGTTGTAAGTCCCGGTGAAGCTTGGTATTCCAATGTTCAGGTACTTTGTGGCTTCCTTCAAGTGTCGTCCAATAGGTGCTTCTTCATCCGATTGTGCAAACTTGTTCCTTTCGTCCGCTATCCTAAAGAGTAGAAAATGGAGAGGAGTCAGAAATGAGAAGAGAGCAGTGATCTAGGGCTTTATCATAGTGGTCGTGTCCTACACTCAGCGTGTGCTCTGATACCATCTTGTAGCGACCCGACCTCAAACGGTCAGGTCTCTATGCTTCAGTGTCATTCCTGAATCAGTAATGCTGACACACATAGTACTAGAAGTATTTATAACAGAGTAGCAATCACACACTTATTACATCGAATGTCTCAAAAGAGAACTTATTACAATAAATATGGCTTAAGGCCATCTAATACGATAACAGCGGAAGGCTTGGAAGATAAAGTGAGTCCATCAACTCCAACGGCATAGCTGAGCTGCATGGCAATGACCTAACGAACCTTGCTCCTCATCTGAAAAGTCTGTAACATAATACGTTGCAGCCCAAAAACGGGTTAGCACGTGGAATATGCTGACAATATAACATAGTAGAGCAAGAACAAAATAATGCTATCACTATATGCATATTTGGTTGGTGGAAAGCTCTATGGTTAAAGTTTTGCGAAAAGCCAATTTTTCCCTACAACAAAGAAATAGATTTTATTTAACTATCATGGTAGTTGAAACATCATTGAGAAGGTTCCTCCAACTCAATCCCAATTAAAAGTGATTATCAACCCAACAATATTAATTTAGAGTGATGAGATACATATGATAATCCAAGTACTAAATACTCAAGATGTCCATAACCGGGAACATGGCTAAACATGATTAGTTTGTACACTCCGCAGAGGTTTGCGCACTTTTGCCCACAAGACTCGATCTCCTCCGTTGGATTTCTCGCACTACATGGTGTTTGAGAAACGGATGACCGAGACACGGTCTTTCAGAAACATTAGCTCTAACCCCGGGTAGACATTACCAACCTACATCTGCTAGCCTACCACTTGAAGAGGTCATGTAACTTACTCAACTATGCTAGAGCCCATAATAGCTTGTGGCTGCACACGGAAGTTTCTAGCATGAAATATCTCAGTTCCCTTTGAGCCTGGGTGGCGGACCTTAGGATTATCACACGGGTACTCCAGGATATCCTAGGACAACACTGGATTCTCCAGGTGACCGACAAGCAATCCACCCAGATGTGTATTAAAGTTGCCACCTTAAGTTAAATCATTAATTAACAATCTCACATCTGTCATGGATTCACTCACCCAAACCACGTCTACGAGCATAGCATGGCAATATAAGCAATACGTAGAAGTAACTCCCAAGGGTTTGATAATAACAGGGCAATAGATTCTACATCATCAACTACTTCCCAAATCCACATGTTATCAAGTCATAACCATGCAATGTTTGAGGGTTGAAACTAATGCATAAAAACTGAGTGATAAAGGAATATGATCAAAGTGTTACTTGCCTTGCTGATGATCCGCAAAACCTAGAGACTTATAGTAGCACGCTTCGCCCTCCGGGTGTTCTGTCGCAAACAAACAAACAAACAATAGCATACATAAGCAAAGAAGCAAAGAAGCACAGGTAAAACACCAATAAGAAGATCTAACTAGAAAGTTCAACTTAAAAGCTCGGATTTGCAAAAAGAATCAAATCAAACGAAGCAACGAAACTCAAACAGCGAAAGAAACAAGATCCGATTACTAATCTGAACTAAGGTCAAATTTTATTGTACCAAAATCTTGTCCAAGTTGGTTAAACAGAAAGAGGGCTTCGAGATGAAGATCTAGACGCTTGAATCGCCTGATTCCGATAAACGAGCGAAAAGATAAACTAAAACGAAAATTGAATCAGAAATCACGACCGAAAATAATCGCGGAAAAATTCGAGAAAAAAAACTGACGAACAGGCTAAAGAACGAAAGTTCGTTGTCTGCGGCTAAACGGTGAAAACCGTTCGTTAAAACGAACGTACGGACGAACGTCCGCTAAATAACTAAACCGAAAAAAACTAAAACCGATCTATTCTAAAAAAACCCGAATCGGTTTTAAAATAAAACCGAACGACGGCGACATCTGTGTATACCTCCGGCAAGGCTCCGGCGAGGCGGGGCGGCTGCGGCGGCGGGGCTCCGGGGCAGCGGTGAGGCGGCGGTGGGGCCCCGGGTTCGGCTTATAAGGGGGAGGCGGCTTGGGCGAGGGGGCACGGCGGCGACGAGGTGTGTCCGGCTCAGACTCGCCCGGTGATGTCGGTGGCGGCGTGGGGTTGGGCCGGCCGGCTCGGCCGGGCTTCGGCCCAGTCGGGCGCTAACCTTTTAAAAAAGCAGATTCCGCTGAAAATAAATCCTAAAAAAATAAATAAAAATGTCAAAATGTCAAAATAAATTTCACAGTCTAAATAAAATATTTAGAACAAGATGAACATTTTCTTGGCCCTAAAATGCAGTTTTGAAAACGTGCAATCTTATATTTACTAATCAAAAGCACCATACGAGACTCCACGTTAATCCTAGAGGAAGAAAATTACATCCATCAAATTGACTAATGACTTCTAGACAACCGTCGGATGATGTATGCGCCACTTCTTTCACCCGTGTGCCTTGCCTGACATGGACTCATGTCTTTCAACGTGGCTTGCCTGAGATGGACTCTAAGTATCTGTACAATCTCCCAATTTGATATCTCTAACCATCAGATGGATAAGTTACCGTGGAGTTCCTGGACCCTCGCTCATGAGGTCTTCCCCAAGGTACCTCTCAAAAAAGAAACACAAGCTCGTGGGTGAACGGCGGCGGCTTCGTGAGACCGCTGCCTGAGTGGGGCACGCTCCTCCGTCCAAGCACTCTGCTTGCCGCCGTCGCCTTCGAATGTCTACAAATTCTTGCCGGCGCCTACGACGTAGTACCAACGGTCCTGGCTATAAGCTCCCAGCGCCGCCGTCTCCATACATCACAAGATGGTCAAGTAGTTGTCCCAGTTGCTCATGTTGAGGATGTTGCTACCCATGGTGTGGAGGCAACCGTACGGGAGCCGAGGCGGACGATGGGATCGTCGAGGCATGCAGCTCCTGAACAGCGTCGTCACTGCTGCTGCGTGTCTCCTTTTCTGCGGTTCTCAATTTCAATTTGCCCCTTTGAAATCAATTTAGAAAAGGATTTTGATTTTTTTAGTTTCCATGTTGTGACTAAGGTCGAGCATCTGTTATGCCCCTTTGATGAGTGTACCCAGTCCTATGATTATGGTTGATGCAGTTGCTGAGGAGGCATGCTGATTGCAGTTTGTAGCAAATATGGAGGACGCTGCCGTGGACGCTGAGCGAAGAAACTAGGAAGTGGCGATGGGTTATTTACCTCAACACTGTTCAAGGTAATAATGGAAGGTACAGTATATTTCAGTTTCTGCATGTGGCTAGCTCCTCAACGGACACTCGGTAGAAACTGCCGTAACCTTAAATTTCTTGATGTAAACTCCAGCATGTTGAATACACCACATTATATCCCCAATATTAGGTTAGGAACTCGATATATTTTATTCATATAATTCATCTCTGATCCCTGTCCAAATATTGATGTTTACGCACACAACAGCAACAACCTAGAATTTTTTTTGGTCATTGTATATTTGTTTGTACTAATCAGTTTTATCACTTCTACAAATTATAAACCTGATTCTCATTTTGTGCGGTCGTTGATGCAGATATAGCTGACATTTGACAACATCTTCTGATATTACCTGCAGTTGTATTATTATTGGAAGTGATTCAGTTTCCAGTCCATGTAGATTAGTCATATTATGAGTTTATGACTTATACAAAAACCATTTTTTTATTTTTAGTATAAGTTCAGCTATGCTTTCTTTGGATATGCCCATTAATTAACGACAAAACGTCAGGGAGTATTGTTTTTATATGCGTGAAATACGTACAATTAATTTCTATTACAAAAAATCATTTATTAGTAACTGAATTAGAGGGATATCTATGACAAGAGTCCGGCACACAGATCGTTTGTAAATTGTTTTTTATTCTCACATCTTGGGTTTTAAGTGACGAGCCAAAATTTTCTTGCATCGCACATTGGTATGGCCACGAGCTACATAAGAACAATATAGTGTACAACGATTTGTGTTGATGTTTGAGGGAAAGCTGTCAAAAGTTTTCCGTGCTTATAATAAATCTCTTCAGAGTAGAGCTGCCGGCCCTCTCCATTGCACATCAGTCCGGATCAAGATGACTAGATGTGCAACCTTTAGGTTCAAAACGAACAGATTTCTGCATACTACTATTACTTACACAGAAAATGTCTCAGGTGCCTAAATTATATACAGAATTAATTGTTGCATAATCACATGGTTTCATGATATGCATGGGCATAACTATTTTGTTGTTGTGAATCCCTGTCTTATTTTGCATCCATTGATTCATAAGTTAGATGATAAATCTATTATATACGCTCAGTATGTACGCACGTGAACTCAGATAATATAGACTTTTCATTGGCAAAGAGCATATTATCAAGCTTACCTTATCTCATACATTAAGCCTTTAATTTGAGCTTTTCTCCATGGTAAGGAAAGATTTTACAAATTTTACCCAACGCCTAATTACCATCAGAATAGCGCTTAGCAACCTGAGAAATTACTTATGTATATTGTGCTTCTTCCCTAACCTATTTTCTGCCAGTGAACATCCTACTTCCAAGGTAATATATTTACTACCTATATCTTTACAAACTACACGGTTTCCCAATAATACGCAATCAGGCTCTCTTTGGTATGTTCCTCTATACACCATGCTTGCCTGGCTAATAGTCAGAACTATTATATTTTAGGTCATTTTGCCATATTGTTAGCTAGAGACACTTAAATATAAATAAATAAATAAATAAATATATATATATATATATATATATAATGTACCAGTTCATATAAACAGTAGATAATTTTGTAGTTGTCGTTGGGTGGTGATCGTTCATAGGACTGTTCCTCACTATTAACGACATGCTTATTCATCTTACAGTTTTCTTTTAAGCTACTACTTCTCCAATAAGAACCAGCGAACAAAATTGGACCATTTTAGGCTAGGGTGCACAAGGCAACATGTATCCTCCCATACAGCTGTTTGTGCATATGATTCCAGTATATCTATCCTACCATACAATATTTTTGGTATGTCACATCCCAATTTGTGTTACATGTTAAAACTTGGTGTTTCATTTTGACAACACATAAATGACAACAAATTAAATTTACTCAGATGCCTTCTTATGTTGTCAGCACTGCTTTTGGAGAATTCGGTGAAGAAACTAGGTTTCTGTGATAATCGTAGATGAGTTCAGTTTACATGCTTTCACTTGCGTTGCAAATTCTCATTATATTTATTGATTTTCATGCATGACAGAAATATCATGTCTGGATTATCCTAAAGAATAAAACCTGAATGCCTTATCTGTAGTTAGTGCAATAGTTTTTCAAATTATGTTGCTACCTTTATAGACATGGAGGTTGATATTCTAATTTTGTCGCTTCCTAGATGCCCTGACGAGTTTTTTTAAGTTACTATTTTCCAGTATATTGTACAGTAGATGGATTGAAGCTAATATAGTAAGTTTGAAGCATTACTTATATCCATGTTCTCTTCAGTTTGGTGTCTATTACCTTAGTTTGTAATGTGATATTTACATTTTATGTGTACACACGGATGAATTTTTGTGAACTGAGAACAATACAAATCAATCATTTGGATTAAGTAGCAAATTTGTTCATGGCTATGGAGAAATTAATGTAATGCAAATTATGAATGAAGTATTGGGTAGGTAGGTATTTCTGATAATCTAATGTTCCCAAACCGATGAAGGCAAATACAGAAGGATAAAAAAATTCCGGGTGAAACATCTTACACCTTTTCTTTTTAGCAAAAGAATGGGAAAGGAGGGACAACCCCCAATGGGTCGCTTTCATCTTATTATCAGTACGTCATAAATTAGAAAGTAGTGCAGAAAATCAAATGAGCGCAAGCTCACTTAATGAAAACAAAAAGAAGCATTATAATTTCCTTTTATCTACATGTTGAGGTCATATTAAAATTTGTATACAAATCAGTTGGACAAATAAGTGTAGTAAAAATCTTCTCTAACATTGACATAAAAAAATTGCGAGTTATTACTGGAATTGGTCAAATAGAAATTATATAAATAATGTGTCACATGACATGAGAGTTGCAGGCATGATGAAGGCTATGTCCATATCGAAAATATGATGAAATTTAGGACTTAAAATAGTAATACCTAGCCCGTGCAGTTGCACGGGTTGATGACTAGTTTTTCTAATCCAAATAAAACAGCAATAAAATCTGAATAAAATCAAATATTTAATTTTAATATTTTCCTCCAATATTTCATTTATTTTGGAGAAGTCATATTATCTCCTCTCATATATTTTAACATGAAATATTTTCGGAGAGAAAAATAATTAAAACCAAAAATCCTCGTTTCAATATTTGATAAAATTCAAATATGAAAAACAGTGAAATCCCCAACTCTCTCTCCGGGGGTCCTTGAGTTGCTTAGGATTTCGAGGATCAAGCCAAAATGCAATAAAATATGATATGCAATGATGACATAATGTAAAACATTCCAAATTGAAAATCTGGGATGTTAGAGCAGGCGATGCCGAGCGGACGACGACGGGAAGTAAACAGATGGACGTATTTTTCTCTTTTGGACTGGGCCATATCTCTTCTGGGCTAGGATTCCGCTGCTTTCTAACTCTGTTTTCCTGATTCCCACTTGCTGCCGCTGGATGGCTGCTGAACGGTGATGCGAGAAGGACGTCTCTCGATAGTAGTTTCAAGCTACGTTAGAGGATCTCGTTCCCTTTTGACTGTGGTGGAAGAAATTTCGCAATGACATCCGATGACATCTGGTATGGATAGATTTACTTTTGTTGGCAATATGGCGAATTTGCCTGTATTCAAGTCTGGTTATATATCTTGTGTTGTCAAGTATCAACTTTATTTGTTCTATAAAGGGATATTGATATATTCACTTTAAAATTACAATTTGTTTGATTATTATGTTTATGTTTTCACTTGATTATTAGTGTGAATTTGTCGTTCATAAGTTTGATGCTATACTATATGTTGTGTATTCGAATACCTGGATTTTGATTTCTAGATTATACACTTAGGCCCAACTTGTCCAGGCTCCACAAAAGTTCTGGCTCCGCCATTGCAGCCGGGAACTGCGCACGTACATCGTGTTGCAAGCACCAACACGATCGAAGTGCGTACTCTCACACTCTCCTCCATTTACTGCTTCTCTCACTCACTCTCGGATATGATCAGCATATTGGGCGTGACATTCCAGCACTGCCCGGATCTCGGTTGCACGGGGATGGATGTGGAGTGGATGTTGACCATAGGGTGCATAACTGACACGAGCTAAGGAGATGCCTAAAGTGTTCAAGCCAGCAATCAGTGCAACATTAACTGCGGCCATAGCGGAGCCTTGCTTGTTGCTCGTGTTCCCGGCCATGTGAAGGATAGAGAAGTAGAAGTCTTCTACCATCGCGCAGCAGAAATATATATAAGAAAAAATTTAAAGAAAAAGTATATTTTTCGTCCCTGAATTCTTCCTAAAGTATATAAATGATTCTTCAACTTCAAAACCGGGAAACCTTAGTCCCTCAATTTCTCAAACCAAATTAGTTTAGTCGCTTGGCCAACAAAAGTGGTTTCCATGCTGACTTGGCATGGTTTTCGCCGGTCGTCGCCCCACGTGGCAAATTTGTTCTTGCTTCTCAGCTGGGCATTTTGTGGAGCAGCCGGCGCGCGCACGGCAACAGAAGAAGGATTTCGACGCGCATGCAGAGGATGCAGGAAGCCGGGAACTGCGCACGTACGTCGTGTCGCAAGCACCAACACGATCGAAGTGCGTACTCTCACACTCTCCTCCATTTACTGCTCCTCTCACTCACTCCTAGCTAGTCCCATAGCTCAAATCTTGTCGTACCACTGCACTTACTAGCCTCTCGTCGTCTCTGGCGTGTCTAGGCTCCTTTTCCATTCCAGCCCTCCAAAGCTCACGCCAAATGCGCGAGTACCTGCTGTGCGTCTCCGTCCCCATCGGGACAACGTGTTGGAACCAGGAAGACCTGCAAACTCTAGCTTACGACAACAATGGAGAGAGGAGGACGATGACTCAGGTGGTTTTGTGCTGCGTACTGCGTTGCAGCTTTTCCCTTTCTTTCTTCACTTATTTGTACCGAGATTACCGAAGAAAAGATCAACTCCACATGCGAGCAGACCGGCCATGCCATCGCACGACGCTCGCCGTGCGAGTGATGCGCGCGTGCCGCGAGCTACACTGCATGCCATCCCATGCAACACTAACGGCCGCGCCAAGCTAGCTAACTACTAACTGAAACTAGGATCGGCCTCATCGTGTACATGCACACGTGACTTGGCCATTTATTTGCTAACTAAAAAAAACTAAGCTAGCTACTGAACTGGGCTAGGAAATACAAATACAGGTTCAACATTTCATCCCCTAATTCCGACGCCCGGTGCTCACCACTCCGACGCCAACTTTCTGCCTCATTTCAACAAACTTGATCCGGTCGAGCGCCTTGGTGAAGAAATCAGCAAGCTGTCCGTCAGTGCCGACGTGGTCGACGTCCACCTTGCCGTCTTCGATGCACTCACGAATAAAATGATATCGAATGTCAATGTGCTTGCTTCCGTCGTGGTGCACCGGGTTCTTGCTTAGAGCAATCGCCGACTTGTTGTCGACGCGCAGCTTCGCCCTCGTCGGAGTGTCGCCGGTGAGCTCGCCGAGGAGTCTGCACAGCCACACGCCTTGGGAGGCTGCGGTTGCCGCCGCCATGTACTCAGCCTCGCAAGACGAGACGGCGACGACCTTCTGCTTGTGAGAAGTCCATGTGATCGGGCTGGAGTTGAGGAAGAAGACCACTCCCATTGTGCTCCGCCGATCGTCAATGTCGCCGGCGTGATCATTGTCGCTGTACCCGGTCACTTCCGGCACTGCTGCACCACCTTGCTTGTAGCAGCAGCCATGATTCAGTGTGCCACTGACGTAGCGCAGTATTTGCTTGACAACATCCCAGTGCGCCTCCGCCGGCGCCTCCAAGTACCTGATCACCATGCCAACAGAGAACGAGATGTCTGGCCTTGTGTTGCAGAGGTACCGCAGGCTCCCGACGATGCTTCTGTACCGTGTGGCATCCATAGGCTCGCGGGCGCCGGTCTTGCCAAGCTTCAGCCGATTCTGCATCGGCGTGTCTGCAGGGTTGCACCCCCTCATCCCTGCTGCATCCAAGATCTTGGCTGCGTACGCGCCCTGGCAGAGGGTGATCGCGCCGGCCTTCTGTTGAACTTCTATGCCAAGGTAGTAGCACAGAAGCCCAAGATCGCTCATGTCAAACAGATTCTTCATCTGCTCCTTGAACGCTGCAATTTCTTCGTCGCATGCGCCGGTGATGATCAAGTCGTCGATGTAGACGCCGACAAGCAGAGTCGACGTGCTCGCACCCCTCCTGTACACCGCGTGCTCAAGGGGGCTGCGCTCGAAGCCGAGCGCCACGAGCGACGCGTCGAGCTTGGCATTCCAAGCCCGTGGCGCCTGCTTCAGGCCGTACAGCACCTTCCGGAGGCGCAGCACCTTTCCCGCGCCGCTGCCGATGAAGAAACCCGACGACTAGTGCACGTACACTTCTTCACGAAGATCACCATTCAGAAATGCGGACTTCACGTCCATGTGATGGACTTGCCAGCCTTGATGCACCGCGGGTGCTAACAACAACCGCACAATCTCCATGCGCGCCATCAGAGCGAACACCTCGTCGTAGTCCACGCCTTGCCGCTGCGCGTACCCTTTCGCCACGAGCCTCGCCTTGTGTTTCACCGTCTTGCCGGAGGCGTCCCTCTTGATCTTGTATACCCACTTGAGCCCTATAGCTCTGTGGCCGGGCGGGAGCGTGGCGAGTTCCCACGTGCCATTGTCGCGGATCGCCGCGAGCTCGGCCTCCATGGCGCGCTTCCAGCACGCCTCCTCAAGTGCCTCATCAACGCTGTTCGGCTCCTCCGCAGCCAAGAGACATAGCCCGATGTGCTCCTCCCTCGCCGCCGCATCCAGCTCCGCGAGTACGTGCTTCATCTTGCGGTAGCGGGTTGGAGTGTGGTCGAGGTCATGGCGCTCGCTGTCGTCGTCCGGCGGCGTGGCCCAACCATCCTCCACGGACATGGGCGTGCTGCCCGCTGACGCCATGGGAGGCGACCCTGCCGCCCCGGAGGACGAAGAGCTGGCGCTGATTGGTGTAGCGGAGGCCGCCGGAGAGCCAGTGCGCGCCGGCGATGACAACTCGCTGTGCTATTCGTCACTGTAGGTGACCACAAGGTGTTCGACTGCGGGCGCGGCGTCTCCGTTGGCCGTGGTCGTCCAGTCCCACTTCCTCTGCTCCTCAAAGGTGACGTCGCGGGTTATGATCATCCGCTTGCTCGACGGATCGTAGGCCCTGTAGGCCTTGGCGCCCTCCTCATACCCGACGAAGATCGCCGGCGTGGAGCGGTCGGCCAACTTGTCGATGCCGGGGCCGAGCCGCTTCACGTGCGCCACGCAACCAAAGACGCGAAGATGGTGCAACGCCGGCTTTCGTTTGTGCCAAGCCTCGTACGACGTCAATCCGTCGAGACTGCGCGTGGGCGCATGGTTCAGGAGGTAGACCGCAGTCTTCACCGCCTCTCCCTAGAACGTCTCCGGCACCGCCATGGCCTTCAGCAAACAGCGGGCCATCTCGACCACTGTCTGGTTGCGCCGCTCGACCACGCCTTTCTGTCAGGGCGTGTACGGTGCGGTGGTGCAGTGCTTGATGCCGATGTCGTCGCAGTACTTGCGGAAGGCGATCGAGTTGAACTCGCCGCCCCGATCCGAGCGGAACGCCAGGAGGTTGCAGTTCGACTCGGCCTCGGCCCGTGCCTTGAGTTTCTTGAAGCGATCAAACGCCTCATCCTTGGTTTGCAACACCTCAAGCCACATGTATCGTGAGCAATCATCAACGATCAGGAGAAAATACCAGTTACCTCTCTCTGTGGCTGGCTTGATCGGCCCACATATATCATTGTGGACAAGCTCTAGAGCGCGCTCCGGGTGGTACGTCGTGGCCTGGGGGAACGGAAGCCGATGCTGCATACCCAGGGCACACTCGTCGCACAATTGGTCGACGCGGTCGATGACAGGAACGCCGTTCGCCATGCCCAAGCGCCCCAGATCCCACAGCGCACGGAAGTTCAGGTGGCCGTAGCGACCATGCCAGAACCATGCCTCGTCCGTGCCGCGTGACAACAGGCAGACAGGGCGCCCTGCCGTCAGGCGGAGCACGTACAGCCGTCCTCCATTCCTCTAAACGCGTGCGATGAGGCGGCCTTCCTGATCGAGAAGCCGCGGCAGCGCATGGCGGATGTTGGTCTCACACCCAAGCTCGTCCATCTGACCCAAGCTGATGATATTGCTGTGAGACGAGGTATGAAGTACACCTCTGATAGGGTCAGGTGCTCACCGTTTCGGCACTCAAAGAGAATGGTGCCCCTCCCCTCGATCTGGACGTCGTTGCCGTCGCCAAGCCTCATGGAGCCGCGCACGCCGACGTCAAGCTCGGAGAAGATCTCCCGGTACCCGGACATGTGTTTGCTCGCCCCGGTGTCCAGGTACCAGGACATGTCCACTAGTAGAAAACGGAGCTTTAGCGCCGGTTCGTAAGGGCCTTTAGTGCCGGTTCCATAACTGGCACTAAAGGGTGGGCATTAAAGCCCCCCCCCCTTTAGTACCGGTTCGGCACGAACCGGCGCTAAAGTGCCACCACGTGGCGTGAGCTCGCGCCCTGGTATGGGGGACCTTTAGTACTGATTTTTTGAAAAAAAATTAAAAATTTTGGAAATTTTTTTTTGATTTTTTTCGATTTTTAATTTTTCTGAATTATTTGATGATTTAGTCTCTAATCACCTCTCTTAACTGCTCAAGTGTGGATCACTCATTCCAAATCGCCTGACTTCCCGGCCGGTCACCCATCCTCTCACTCCCCCAGCCTAAGCACGCTTAACTTCGGAGTTCTATTCCACCTATATTCCAAGTCTGCACTTGTTGTTTTCCTAACAAATGTAAGCTGTCAATCCTATTAACCCTCAGCAGTTTAGCTTGAGCATTAGGTCACACGTTTCACCGTTTGAGTTTGAAACTATTATTCTAAAAAACAGTAATTATTTAGTAACTCTAATATTTCTTGAATAAATTTGACCATAGTTTGACCATAGTTTGACCAGATTTGACCAAAACTTAAAAAATTGAAATAATTATTTAGTAACACTAATATTCTTGAATAATTATGTAGTAACATTAATACTTCTTGAATAAGTAGTTTGACCAGATTTAACCAATTTTTTTAAAAAAACTGAAATTTGACCATATCTTTTTTTCGTTTTGGAATTTGAGAATTCTAAAACATTGCAAACAGGCCATAGGCCGTCTCCATCGGATGCGGATTTTCGTACTGAATTTTTGATATATTATACTTTTTTTCCCGACATCGTATGCAAAAGTTATAGCCGTTTTACATTTTCCCTACACTTTTTGCAAAACATGTCCAAATTTAAGTTTTCAAAATTTTCTAACTAGTAGATGTAGTAATATAACTACCTCTTGAAGGATTTTATTTTTTGAAGCTTTTATCATTTTCTTTTGATTTTTTCAGAACTGA
>NC_041380.1:45085595-45101473 GCF_002162155.2 Triticum dicoccoides
ACAAACCGGTACTATAGGTCAGACCCCTTTAGTACCGGTTCGTGGTACAAACCGGTACTAAAGGTTAGCCCTTTAGTACAGGTTTGTGACACGAACCGGTACTAAAGGTGATCGTGGGGCCTCGACCTGACGCCAGCCTGCCATCACCCCTTTAGTACCGGTTCGTGGCACGAACCGGTACTAAAGGTTCAACACGAACCGGCATTAATGCATAGCCGTTCGAACCGGCACTAATGGTACCATTAGTACCAGGCTAAAATCAAACCGACACTAATGTGTCTCACATTAGATCCTTTTTCTACTAATGGTCAGAGCGACCGTCGGCAGGGGCGGCTCGTGCCTGGGAGCGCTCCTCGTTGAGGAGAACGCGCTCGACCGGGCGCTCTGTGGTTGTCGAGAGCGCGCTCACCGTGGTCAGCAGGAGAGACGTCTCCGTGTCTTCCCCTTCACCACACGCCAAGTTCGCCTGCTCCTTGCGTTCACGTCGTGGCTCGGTGCAGTGCTTGGAGAAGTGCCCAGGTTTGTTACAATTGTAACACTTGACCTGGGACATGTCGCACTCTTCGTTCGCGCCGTCGTGCCCGCCATGTCCACCACCGCCATGGCCGCCACCACGACGGTTTTGCTGCTTGCTGCATCGACGGTTTGAGCCGCCGCCCTGTCCGCCAGACCCGCCTGGTCCACCGGAGCCGCCTTGACCGCCGCCCTGGCCGCTGTTCTGGCCTTGGGCGCGCTGGTTCTTCTGTGCCTGCCACTGCGCCTCCGTCATCAGCAGTTGTGCCCCGCCGCCTCCACATTGATCGTTGGTGAGGTAGCGCTCCTCCGCGGAGCGCAGGCGACCGACGAGCTCCTCAACTGAGAGCGTGTTGAGGTCGAGCATCGTCTCGATGGCGAGAGCAATCTGCATGTACCGAGACGGGACTACGCGGAGGAATTTCTGAACCACTCTCACCTCATCCATGGTGTCGCCGAGCGAGCGCAGGTTGTTGACGAGCGAGGTGATCCGCATGACGAACGCGTCGAGCGTCTCGCCGTCGCAAAACGCGATCACCTCAAACTCGGAGCGCAGCCTTTGCGCCGTGGCCTCGCGGACGCGCGCCACGCCCATGCACATGGTCTTGATCGTGTCCCACGCCTCCTTCGTCGTCCTCTTCACCACGATCGCACCCACCATCTCTGGCGGTACGGATCACAGGATAGCCGCCAGCGCCGCCTTGTCGTTGGGGACGCTCGTCGGGTTTCCCTCAACAGCGTCCCACATCAAGTTGGCCTTCATGTTGATTTGCATCAACATGGACCACTCAAAGTAGTTCGTCGGCGTGAGCATCGGCCACACCGTGTTGCCGCCCGGGACGAGGCGCTCCTGGACCGTGCGCTCGTGCACGACGATCTCCTTGCCGTGCCTGCGGGTTCGACTCCGACCACGGCTGCGACCGCGGTCTGGAGTCGGCGAGCGCGCGCCGTCGTCGCCGGTCTTGCCAGCTGCTGCACGGGCCGCTGCCGCGGCGTCAACGGTCACCGGAGTGCCCCTCGGGGATGTCGAACCAGCCATGGTCGCCGAGGAATGACGCGGCTCTGATACCACTTGTTGGAACCAGGAAGACCTGCAAACTCTAGCTCACGACAACAATGGTGAGAGGAGGACGATGACTCAGGTGGTTTTGTGCTGCGTACTGTGTTGCAGCTTTTCCCTTTTTTTCTTCACTTATTTGTACTGAGATTACAGAAGAAAATATCAATTGATCCACACGCGAGCAGGCCGGCCGTGCCATCCCACGACGCTCGACGTGCGAGTGATGCGCGCGTGCCGTGAGCTACGCTACATGCCATGCCATGCAACACTAACGGCCGCGCCAAGCTAGCTAACTACTAACTGAAACTAGGATCGGGCTCATTGTGTACATGCACACGTGACTTGGCCGTTTATTTGCTAACTAAAAAAAACTAAGCTAGCTACTGAACTGGGCTAGGAAATAAGTGACTTGGCCGTGTTCTTGAGCTCCTCTTCACGGTCACCAGCAGTCCCGTGGTGACCGTGGTGCTGGGGCGCTTCATCGACTCGTGGACGCTGACGACCACCACCACCAGTCCGCTGCCGCGTCCTAGTGCGTCCACGAACTGGGTGCACTCGTACACCTCGAGATCCCGTGCGCCATCGGATACTGCGACCCTACCAGCCACGTAGAACATGCCGCCAGCCGCGTCCAAGGCTCACCTGTACCTCCACTGCACGCTTCGGCCACCACGTGCCACGCCAGGCACGAAGCGCGGCACTGTCGTCCGTTTCTTTTCGAGAAAAACCTGTATCATTTTGGTGCGAGAGATGTGGCTCGTCGTGTCGCAGCTCCCCGGCCTCCTGCACCATCCGTGTGCGCGCCACGAGCCACACAAGCTCCACGCCCGTATCATTTTCTTCCTGTTTATCGGCGCCTCCCAGCTGCTCGACGAAAAGTGAAAAGAAGAAGGAAGAAGACTGCCACGTGGACGACCACAGTCAAAACCATGCCAAGTCAGCACCAAAACCATTTTTGGTGAGTTAAGGGACTACACTAATCCGAGTTGACAAGTTGAGGGATTAAAATTTGCCGATATCGTAGTTGAGGGATTATTTTTATACTTTCGAGAGAATTCATGGACGAAAAATATACCTTTTTCAAAGTGTTTAATGATATAACGGAGCCGGAACCAGCCGCGCCAAGCGTCCAAAATTTCACACGCGCGCACACGCTATTCGCATGTGATGCAATGCTCTCTATACATCTATGTGCTTAAAATGATTTTAAAGCAATACAAGCATTCCCCTTATAGGGTGGTCACCACATCCAGTGTGGCACTGTTGCCACTGTCAGGACTGACTGGATCTACATACCGCTTTAGTCAGCTGAGTGTAAGTTTGGAAAGGGATTGTGATGAATCTAAGGCTACGGTCAACTGTTTAAGGATTAGTTATTAATTTGATTTCGGCTAGTTATTTTTATTTTCTGCAAATGAAATGTGCCGATTTACAATACTTTATCGGAGCCTATGCAGATCATAGGGAGCCTAGACAGAGCTGGTTGACTAATTACGTGGTTCTGCATACTCACACCTACAAACTCAATAATGTGGAGTGCTCTTACTCCACATATCTAAAATCGATGTCGTCACCGATCCATACGCACAACTTTGGCGGTATATATGGAGTATGCCATGGACCAACAGGGCGTCTCACCAACATTCAGTACATGACGGAATCAGAACGGACACATATCCTTCTATGAGTTCAGCTGGTGGGAGTTCATGACGGGAAAGAGAGAACTAAGGGTGGACACCCTTGTAATAATCACCATAAGGAAGAGCAACCGCAATGACTTCCACATGATGTTTGTCGTTGATCAAGTATAGAAATAAGGTCTAAGTCATGAATATATCAGCCGATGGATGTGATACATTCATGTTTATTTCTTGAGTCAAACAAATTTGAAATGTTACTTAATTATTTGGTCATTTGTTTTTAAAATGAATTCAGTCTCCTTCAGTTATATTGAGAATCACGTGACTACACATTTTAGAGTAATGTGCGACGACACGCGATGCCAATAATTGGTATACTCTACCCTCCCTCTAGTGGCGGGCGCTATGGCGGAACCGCCACTGCTAACATGGTATCTGTGGGAAAAAAAGTCCATTTTACTCTCGTGAAGAAAGTGGGTTGTTCGCATAACTCCCGCATCTTTCTTTTTGTTCACTTAAACCCCTAATCTAACCAATACCGTTCAAAAATCGTTGTTGGTGGGTTTCTTAGGTGGTTTGCTGATGTGGACTTGGTCAAAGTGGTTTGTTGACCAGTGGGGCCATGTCGTCAGGTGAGGATATTACATTGCGTGAAGATGGGGACGATGCGGATTTCTCCAACACTCCTGCAGAGAATGAGAGAAGAAAGGGGAAGATGGTGTCGTGGTCTGCCGCCGCCGCCTTGGTGACTGACCGCCGCTGCTGCTCATGTGATCCACCGCCACCGCTGCTACCTCTGTGATCCGCCGCTGCGTCTGAAACTCTCTCTCTCTCTCTCTCTCTCTCTCTCTCTCTCTCTCTCTCTCTCTCTCTCTCTCTCTCTATGTCAGCGCCCTTCGTCATGCACACAACAAACAGGAATCCACCGCGCTTCATTCCGAGCCAGCACCATCGCGGAATGATCTTCATCGAGGTCGTGCCCAAAAAAACTCAAATGCGGACTGAATCGATGGATGGTGCCCAAAATCGACTGAATCGAGCTCATCTTGCCCAATTTCGATCGTCTGTCACCACCGTCGTTCTGCTGCATCCTCCCATTTTTTTGTGTCATCGCCGCGAGGAATAGGAGGCACGCCCAACACAATCCAGCGCGAACTCCCGGTCATGTTGCCCTCGGCCGCCGCCGAAGGGCGAAGCGCCACCGCCCCTGCGTCCCGCTTCCCCTGCTCCTTCCTTCTTTTCCCACGGGAAGTCGACTTCGCGCCACCCACACGTGCCTCGGCTCGCCTGGTCACGCACTATCGCGTCGTTGCGCCACCGCTAAATCCCTCCACGTCGGCGACCTGTCACTCCCAGTGCTGCTTCGCCGCCAACCACTTCACTGCATCTGCTCCCACAAGGAGCTCGCCGCCGGCCACCATCGAGCCTCTTGCAGCATCCCCACTATCGAGCCACGCCACCATCGGCCTCCACCTCCGTTCCACGCCCATAGCTGCTTCTCCGTTCAGCCATGCCACCACAACCACCTACGGCGTTGCCGAGAGCATTGACGGGCCACCTAATGAGAGGTCCCCACTGGTCAAATACCGCTTTGACCTCATCCACGTGTGCAAACCACCTAAGCAAATCCATCTAGGATGATTTTTGACTGATATGGGATAGTTGAGGGGAGGGGGGGTAAAGGAGCAGAAAAAAAAATCAAGGATTATGTGAACCATCAAGTTTCTATAACAAAGTAAAATGGACTTTTTTCTATCTGTGGAGGGCAGCAATAGCAAGTTGTGGCGGGTAGGAACTAACGCCCGCCACTGGAAGGTACGTACCAGTGGTGGGCACCCCTGGAAGCCTGGCCCGTCACCGCTGACTTTTTTGCGACCGCCGCTGCTAGGCATTCCTTCAGTAGTGTCAAGAATGTAAGCATGTTGATGAAACTTTTTTTAATACATTAGAATCGCAGATGCCCATATATACGCATATACGCTCACACGTGCACGCACAGAGGCAAACCTTGCAGTGTCCTCGTCAGCTGCCGACCTGGGAAATTGCTGCGCGCTTGCCTCGCCGGACACTTCCACGACAAATGGCGCGGATAGGCAGCGTTGCCTTGCGTGCCCGGAGCTAAAATGAGGACAAAGCTACAAACCACGCCCCGACGGCGGCCGTCTCTGTCCGCGCGTCTGTGTTGGGAGTTAGGCCGGCTCAAACCAAGCTACAAGTACCTTAGCTATACTCTGATCGGGAGCAGGAGCTTGCTGGAAATGAGCACACAAATACACGTATGGTTAACTGATAACTGCAGGGAAAGCAAATAATCTCAGTATCACATCATGTACTAATTCAAGGATCGTTGCTTAGCACGGAAAGAAACATATGCAGCAGTATATATGGAGGCAGAAAATGTTACTCAGCAGGCAAGACACTCCTCAGCCTAGTGTCTTGTGGTAGGAGTAAGTTTCTGGACAGTATCAAACATCAACAAAGAGACACCAGATTTTTACGTGGAAAACCCTTAACTTGAGGGAAAAAACTACGGGTCGAAGCCACCCAAATCCTCTTCCACTATTATCAAATGTGGGATACAACAAGTTCTTCTCTAGAAGGCACTAGAGGATCTCATACATCAAGATTTCCGAATCTTGGATGAACACAACAAGATTTGGGGCTCAAGAACTAGGGATTGGAACAATCTCACCAAAGATGGTGGAACCGAACCTTGAAGGAGACAAGGTAGTGGATCTGGACCATCACAACCTTGGGGAGGTGCTCCCTTGCTCTTCCTTCAATCTTCCTCTTCTTCCCTTACTCTCTTGGTTTTCTCTCTTCTTCTCTTTTGAAGGATGAACTGATTTTCATCACTCTTGGTGGTGGCTGCTGGATGAAGGGTAAAGCATCCCATCCACTCATGTGCAAAGTTCAAAATGACCCTAGGTCATAACCCTAATGGGTAGTGGGCTTATGCACCTCTTTGCGCTGCCTAAAAGGCCTTAAATGGTCATCTTCTCACAACCCACATGAGGAGGATATCCTAAAAAGTCTCCCCCTCTGACTCATGAGGGGGCCACCGCCATGCCCGCTACCTTGCAACATGCTTGTAGCTTCTCATTTGGCAATATCTTGGTCATCATATCCGAACTATTGTCGTCGGTATGGATCTTCTTAAGTTTCAGTAACTTGGAACTCATAACATCTCGAATCCAATGGTACCTCACATCAATGTGCTTGGGTCGAGAGTGATAACTTGAATTCTTGGCAAGATGAATAGCACTCTGACTGTCACAAAACAGAACATACTTCTCTTGCTTCATGCCGAACTCTTACAAGAAGTTCTTCATCCAAAAAACTTCCTTGCCAGCATCAACTGCTGCAATGTACTCAGCTTCTGTAGTTGATGTAGAAACACATTTCTGCAATCTTGATTGCCATGACACTGCTCCCCCTGCATAAGTCATCAGGTATCCGGATGTAGACCTCCTACGATTCTTGTCACCTGCATAATCTGCATCTGTATAGCCCTGCAATACAGGATCACCATTTCCAAAGCATAGACAAGATGTATAAGTACCCTTGAGATACTTGAGAATCCACTTCACTGATTTCCAGTGAGCTTTACCTGGATTTGTCATGAACCGGCTAACAACTCCAACTGCATAGGCAATGTCAGGCCTAGTGCATACCATGGCATACATCAAACTGCCCACAGCAGATTGGTAAGGTACTTGCCTCATTTCTTCTTTCTCCTTCTTGCTTGTAGGACATTGTTTTGAATTCAGTTTGTGATGGCCTGCAAGCGGAGAGATCACAGATTTTGCATCTTTCATATTGAACCTTTCAAGTACCTTCTTAATATATCTTTCCTGTGATAGCCAAAGCAGCTTATTTGATCTATCACGGGAGATCTTCATGCCAAGTATTTGCTTAGCAGGTCCTAAATCCTTCATGGCAAATGATTTACTCAATGCCTTTTTGAGGAGAGCAATCCTCTTTGTGCCATTTCCAACAATCAGCATATCATCAACATACAACAAGAGAATAATAAAGTCACCCTCGGCGTACCTCTTCATAAAGACATAATGGCCAGGTTGTGCTTTATGGTAATCAATCTCAGTCATAAAAGACTCAAACTTCTTGTACCACTGCCGAGGAGCTTGCTTCAAGCCATACAAACTCTTCTTCAATTTGCAAACTAAGTGCTCCTTTCCTGCAACCATAAATCCCTCTGGCTGCTCCATGTATATCTCCTCCTCTAAGTCACCATGTAAGAATGATGTCTTCACATCAAGTTGTTCAATTTCCAAGTCCATGGTGGCAGCCATGCCAAGCACAATTCGGATCGAAGACATCTTGACCACCTGAGAGAATATCTCACTATAATCAATGCCCTTTTTTGACTGAATCCTTTCACAACCAATCTGGCCTTGTACCTTGGATGTGAGGTGTTTTTTCAGTCTTCACTCTGTACACCCACTTGTTCTTGAGTGCTTTCTTGCCCTTTGGCAATTTCACCAACTCAAAGGTATCATTCTCATATAGGGAATTCATCTCATCCTGCATGACTTCTGACCATTCTTCCTTGTTCTCATCAGACATTGCCTCCTCGTAGCATGAGGGCTCACCTGCATCTGTCATCAACACATATTGATGTGATGGATATTTAGAAGAAGGGATGCGACTTCTTTCACTTCTTCTTTGCTGCTGCACTGGTGGTGAATCAGATGGATTTCCGTTGGCATCATCATTACCAACTTCATCATCATCATCATCACTTGATGGCTGCTCGCCACTTTGACTTGTACTACCTTGATCAGTTGCATCTCCACTGTCTTCAGTGTCATCATCTCCCCCATGATTGTCATGCACAAGAGGAGGACATATTGGATTCATGTCAACCTGAGGTGTGTTGGTCATTGGCTTCTCTGGTTTCCAATATCTTTTATTGTTTCATCTTCAATGAACACCACATCTCGGCTTCTCACAATCTTCCTATTTACTGGATCCCACAACCTGTAGCCAAACTCTTCACTTGGTTGGTTGAGGTAGATGCACTGCTTTGTCTTGCTATCAAGCTTGGATCTCTCGTCCCTTGGAACATGTACAAATGCCCTGCAACCAAAGACCTTCAAGTGCTTGTATGATACCTCCTTCCCTGACCAAACTCTCTGAGGAATATCACCTGCAAGAGGAACTGAGGGAGATAGGTTAACCACATACATAGCATTCATCAATGCTTCAGCCCAAAATTGATTTGGTAAATGAGCATGAGAGAGCATAGCTGTGACCCTCTCTGTGAGTGTCCTGTTCATTCTCTCTGCAAGACCATTGAGCTGAGGTGTCTTTGATGGACTCTTCTCAAGCCTGATGCCAACATTTCTGCAATACCTCTCAAAAGGACCTCTATATTCACCACCATTGTTTGATCTCACGCACTTCAATTTCCTGCCAGTTTCTCTTTCAACCTTGGCATGAAACTCCTTGAAGGCTTCAAGCGTCTGGTATTTGTGTTTCAGCACATACACAAAAACCTTTCTAGAATGGTCATCAATAAAAGTCATAAAGTATAATGCTCCACCATGAGATTTTTCAGTCATGGAGCAAACATCAGTGTGCACAATATCAATAACATTTTCTACACGATGTGGAGGGAGTGTACGAAATGCATCCCTATGTTGTTTGCCAGCAAAACAATGTGCACGGGGTTTCAAGGATATACCTTTCAACTCAGGGAGGTACTCCATGCGAGCAAGAGCGTGCATGCCCTTCTCACTCATATGCCCAAGCCTCTTGTGCCACAATTCAACCCCAGTGTCTTTTTTTAACAATGTTCAACATCTCATTACACAACTTGGTTTTAGTCACATAGAGATTACCTTGCTTACTTCCTCGAGCCACAATCAAAGAGCCTTTGGTGAGCTTCCACTTTCCTTCACCAAAATAATTAGGATGTTTGATATCATAAAGCTTGCCCACTGACAATAAATTCAGCCTTATGTCGGGAACATGCCTCACATCATCGAGCATCAATCTGCAACCTGTATTTGTTTCAATGCATATAGAGTCCTTGCCAACAATTGCTGATGTACCACTATTTTCCATCCTCACTTGGCCAGCAACACCACTAGTGTAAGATGTGAAATACTCCTTGTGTGATGTGATTTGGAAGGACGCACCTGAATCCACAACCCAACTCATGGCATCATCACGAACAACACTATAGTAATCTTCATCTTCAATAACTAGATAGTCCTCATCTGTTGCGGTCATGGCTGAACTCAGCCTTTTGCTCGGTTTTCTTTGTGAGTTTCCCCTCTGCAAGCTCTCTTTTGTATTTCCTGCACTCGCTTTTTATGTGTCCTGGATTGACACAATGAAAGCAAGTAATATCTTTTCTCTGTTTTGACTTTGATCTCCCCCTGGATTTGCTTTTGCCTTGCTGAAATCTTGTATTGCTGCATCCACGGTTCTCATTCTTCCCATGGGTTTCAGCCACATACGCATCAGAAGAAGAGGCATCACCCTTTTCCTTCTTTCTGGCTTCTACATTCAGCATACTGTTCTTCACCATCTCCAAAGTCAGCTTCCCATCAGGAGCTGAATTGCTAAGTGACACAACAAGCGTGTTCCAACTATCAGGCATGGAACTCAGCAGCAACAATGGTTGCACCTCATCCTCAAAGTTGATCCTCATCCTCAATCACACTTGTGCCATCTCGGTACTCAAGCTTTGCAAGTCTTTTGATCATCGAAGCCTTGTTTATTGATGTCTTCCTCTCATACATAGACTTCAACTTCTGCCACATCTCATAAGCATTTGTGTCATTTGCAACATGGTGGAAAATATTGTGATTGATGTACAACCGAATCATACCTACTACCCTTCTGTGCAACACTCTCCATTCTTCTTCCGTGACACCTGTGGATATATTATCTTTCACAATTGGCTCATACAAATCCTTGCAATAAAGAGAAGAATCAAGTTTTATCATGCCACTTGTAGTAGCGCTTTCTTCCAAAGTCATTCTGAGCAGCACTTCCAGCAACAATCAAGCAACTGGGATTTGCAACCTTCTAAGAAACCAAGGCTCTGATACTACTTTGCTGGGAATTAGCACACAAATGCATTTGTGGTTAACTGATAACTGCAGCGGAAACAAGTAATCTCAGCACCACATCATGTACTAATTCAAGAATCGTTGCTTAGCACGGAAGGAAATATATGCAGCAGCATATATGGAGACAGAAAATGTTACTCAGCAGGCAAGACACTCATCAGCCTAGTGTCTTGTGGTATGAAGTAAGTTTCTGGACAGCATCAAATATCAACAAAGAGACACTAGATTTTTACGTGGAAAACCCCTTAACTTAAGGGGAAAAACCACGGGCCGAAGCCACCCAAATCCTCTTCCACTATTATCAAATGTGGGATACAAGAATTTCTTCTCTAGAAGGCACTAGAGGATCTCATACATAAAGATTTCTGAATCTTGGATGAACACAATAAGATTTGGGGCTCAAGAACTAGGGATTGGAACAATCTCATCAAAGATGGTGGAACCGGAGCTTGAAGGAGACAAGGTAGTGGATCTGGACCATCACAACCTTGGGGAGGTGCCCCCTTGCTCTTCCTTCAGTTTTCCTCTTATTTCCTTGCTCTCTTGGTTTTCTCTCTTCTTCTCTCTTGGAGGATGAACTGATTTTCGTCACTCTTGATGGTGGCTGCTGGATGGAGGGTAAAGCATCCCCATCCACTCATGTGCAAAGTCCAAAATGACTCTAGATCATAACCCTAATGGGCAGTGGACTTATACACCTCTTTGGACTGCCTAAAAAACCTCAAATGGTTATCTCCTCACAGCCCACATGAGGAGGATATTCCAACAGAGCTAGGAGCTAGATCGGCAGCAGCTAGGATCGAGATGGCCGTGTCACGGCGCACAGGGTGGATCGCCGCCGGCCTCCTGGCACGCCTGCTCATGGTGGCCGTCCTGCTCATGTCGGTGCGCTTCGTTCTGTCCAACTACATCCATTGGGACCATAAACAGGGAATCTACAAGCTCCAGAGCTACACGTATGTACTCCTCTATATCCGATGTATATTCTAGTTCTAGCTAAGCCAGCGCGTAGTACTACTGTACTAGTGTTACTACTTACTAGTACTACATACTGCGTCGCTAGCTCTAGCTAACCTCTGAGAAGCACTGGACGAGTTCTGATGTGGCATAGCAATGGCATGGCGCACGTACAGGTATGTGGTCGCGTCGGCCGTCGTGGGGGCGGCGGGGAGCGTGCTGCAGATACCCGTCGCCATGTACCTGCTGTGCAAGAGCAAAAGGGCGATACCCAGCGCCATGATCCTCGACATCAGCATGCACGCCGACATAGTAAGTTACTGCTCTGGCTATGGCTAGCTACCTTAATTTCTCGTGCAAAGCTCCTGATCCCCTTTGGATAAGTACTCGTACATGCCAACGACTCGTGGACATGGTTATGATAATTTCATCTTGCATGCCACTACGCGCAGGTGATCAGCGTCGTGCTGGCAAGCGGCGTCAGCGCCGGGTTCGGCGCGACCAACGACGTTATGCGCTACATCCGGGCGAGCAAATGGGAAGGCAGGCAGCAAGAGAAGCAGGCTCTCATCAACTACTACAACAAGGCGATCATCCCCGTCGTATTCCTCCTTGTAGGCATGGTCCTCTCCATCTGTGCCACCGTCGTCTCCGCCAGGCTCGGCGCTAGGGCCATGAACGATTCTTAAAGTGGAGCCTGATCGATCAATTTCACACAAAAACAAGTTGGATTCATCCTTTGTATTGCCCTATTCAGGCACTGTCAGCATGTGGCGCTATGTTTGTAATGCAGAATCTTTTCTTCCAAGGGTTGAATTTCCACATTAATGAATTATGAGACAGTAGAAACGGCGCCTGATTCCTGCCTTTCTATTTACCTGATTCTTTATTAGCTTACAACTTTGCTGAGGCCAATGATTAGTCTCTCTGCCCTTCTTGTTGATCAGCAGTCAGCTTGATCATTTAACCTATAAATCTCGCTAGCCTACCTGCCATTCTAAAGCTACCGCGTGCGCCAAGCCTGTTGGACCGCATGATTTCTTTACTGTCGCTCTATTTTGACTGTTGGCGCTGGGTCAGCCGTCAATTCCTTTTTACAATCGCAGCTGCTTCAGTGGATGACGGGTGGGGCTCATGAAGAGAGAATTAGGTGGTTTCCTTTCGAGTTTGCGTACGTGAAAGTTTTACCGCAGCGGGGTCGATGGGAACGTCCGGTGGATTTTGCGTGCGCTAGCTGTGAAACCCTACAACCAATCTTCACGCTCCTCGAGCCCCATGTCCGGCTCCTCCTCCCCCACTTTTCACTCCCACGCTCCCCATGCATCTGTATTGGTTTTGTTCAAAGTTCTCTTCAGAATGACTTGTATTGAGTTTTGTTCATAGTTTATCATCGAATCACTCAACTCATGCCTTGTTTGGTTCTAGTTTTATGCATAATTATAGAAAGGAAGAATCACTCAACCCGTCGCCGTGTACCTACTGTGCAAGAGCAAAAGGGCGATACCTAGCGCCATGATCCTCGACATCAGCATGCACGCCGACATAGTAAGTTGCTGCTCTGGCTATGGCTAGCTACCTTAATTTCTCGTGCAAAGCTCCTGATCCCCTTTGGTTAAGTACATGTCAACGACTCGTGGACATGGTTATGATAATTTCAGCTTGCATGCCATGCCACTACGCGCAGGTGATCAGCGTCGTGCTGGCAAGCGGCGTCGGCGCCGGGTTCGGCGCGACCAACGACGTTTTTCTGCAAACCATGTTACTCCCTTCGTCTCTGTGCATCAGGCATCTAATGAAAATCTAATAATCCCAAAACGCTAAGGCGCGTAACAATAGTACTAATTGCATGCATATTAATTAGACCTTATTTATTAATTGAAGCACGAGTGAGAGGTTGAGAGAGAGCCTTGAATGTCTAACTTGCCATACATAGTGTTCCGTGTAGCCGAGTTCACCCTCGATCAACTGATGGCTAAGATTTGATTCTCCCTCTTACCTCTTAGGCGCCATTTCAAAAATCCTTGATGAAGAATAGATTGAGCACTTGAGAGCTTCCTTTTTATGTTTACAAAAAAGTGACTTAAATTCTGGATGGAGAATAGATTGAGCACATTAGCACTTCCTTTTTATGTTTACAAAGTGACTTGAACAAAATAGAAGAAACACACAACCATAATGCCACTTCCCTAGTTTGCAGTTAAGTCAGCCCATGACTTATTAGGCAGTTTACTTTTAAAAATGGAGATGACAAAGGAAATAATATCCAGCACAAAAGAGAATATTGTTCCTTTAATATAAACTTGAGTAACATAACCATACAATAGAACTATATATATCATAAAGAAACACACAAAATAAATGTTTAATTAAGGAACAAATGAATCAAACCACGTGATGTATGTTGAACTAGAATTGAGCTTGGATATGGTCTATGATGTTCTTGTCCACCTGGAAGGCTTTGGCCAGGATATCATCTGAGATGGTTTGCTTGGATCCAAAAACCGCATTGGCTATGGTGATCACACCGGGGTTCTTGCTGCTTAGCGCCGCAATGGCTATCGCTTCGTTGTTTCCAATGTTAAACTGAAAGTGAATCAACCCTTGCGGAAACACAAACACGTCCCCTTTGTTCAAAACTTTTGAGAACAACTTGTTCTCAGGGTTCGAAGTCACGAAACCAACATAGAGTGAGCCTTCCAACACTGTCAGGATCTCGGTTGCACGAGGGTGAAGGTGCGGTGGGTTTTGACCATAAGGTGCATAATCAACACGCGCCAATGAGACACCCAAAGTGTTCAACCCGGCAATCTGTGCCACGTTAACTGCAGTCACAACGGAGCCTTGCTTGTTGCTCGTGTTCCCGACCATGTGGAGGCCAGAGAAGTAGAAGTCCTCTACCACTGCGGTCTTTGGGTCTTTGCATGCGAATCCATTGACAAAAACTGCACATATACATATACAGATGTCGAGCAATTAATAACTATGGATTGGCACAAATAAGTAACTAGGAACATTTCACTGCACATATGAATGTGTAATTGTACATACCTTGAGATGTCTTGTCAGCGACGCAGAAATCCTGAAGCTGGCCCGGGTCAGAGGCAAGAGCACGAGAAGCCGACAAGGCGAACAGGGCAAGGAGGAAAAACTTTGAAGCCATTTGGATGCGAACCTTGATTCTCACTAAATCAAGTGTGTTTGATCAGGTAGAGAAGAACTGCTTGCGCTCGTGCTGCACAGTGATGCTTCAAAGGGTTGGAGGAGACCGGTATATATAGGGACATGGAGGAAGATCTTTTGTGTTTGTTTTGTTGGTGCGCGTGTGGATATGAAGGAAATGGTCTTCACTAGCTTTCTAATTCCCAAGTCTAAAGCGTGTTCCTGGCCGGCCTTCCTGTGACGGCCAACTATTAGATCACACCATCTCTTTTAATTTCTCTGCATTGTTTGAACAGGTCATATTCGTAGCTTGTACTAGCTCTCTTGTCTTGTGTCTTGTCTCCACACTTGAACCAGATGGAACTTGGCCATGCAGCCATCAACCTAAAGGATTAAACACATTGACGAAAATTGCTTTGGAGCCCGGCCCCCATGGAGGCCTCCAAATTCAAAATTTAAATTTCATCAAAATTCATATTTTTATGTTTCAAAAAAATCTGAAAAAATATAGATATTTATGAAGGCATAACACACACGTGTGTAAAATTTCAGGGCAAAATACGTTGAAGTTTGAAGTGACGGCTTTGCAAAAAAACTCTAGCGCTTTCTAATAGATGATACTATTTATCCTTCCAGGCCATGAATTTCTCTTTTTTTGTACATATCGCATTTCAAGGTATTTCACCCTAATTTGCACACATACACATAACATCCTTGTTTACTTACATAATTCTTTTTCCAGATTTTTTTTGAAACCGAAAAGTATGAATTTTGATTGTTTTTTCAAAATTTTCGAGTTCCAGTGAGCCCGGTCACCAAAACGACGTTCTCACTATTAAAGGGCTAACTTGTAAACACACCTGTAACGGTAACAACACAGTAATAGAAAATGCTTGTGTGCATGAGCAGGCCAACACAAACGCGTTCGTGGAAAGCTTTCTATCTCGGGCAGTGTTTGGTAGGCTGCATTAGGTCTAGCCAGGCCCCGCATGGAATGGAATTAGACTATTTTGTTATGTGGGCTGCATTTGTTTCCTGACCCACACGAACTTCAAAGTAGTTCTGGGCCTGCATCCGGAGAAATGGCCGAATCGGCCATTTTTCGCGAGGCAGGCTCGCTCGAGTCACGTGTGGCGAGCGCTGCACACGTGGGGAAGCATGGGAGACGATGGGACGTCTCATAACTCCACACCCTCTCTCTAGTCACCTCCCACGACAGTTCACGCACTCGCTCTCTTCCTTCTCACCACCGCTTTGGTGTCTCTGATGGCAGAATCACCGTTGCCCCCCCCCCCCATTCCCATCATTTCTGGTAGCAACCCCATCCAGGAGAGGTGGATTGCAGGCTTCCCCTCTTCCGGACGGGATCTCGCCGCGGTTCTCCGGGCTTCGTCCCCTTCTACACCATGTCGCCGCGTGCCCCGGTTCCGCCACCGGTGCCGC
>NC_041380.1:45101785-45103188 GCF_002162155.2 Triticum dicoccoides
CTCACCACCGCTTTGGTGTCTCTGATGGCAGAATCACCGTTGCCCCCCCCCCCATTCCCATCATTTCTGGTAGCAACCCCATCCAGGAGAGGTGGATTGCAGGCTTCCCCTCTTCCGGACGGGATCTCGCCGCGGTTCTCCGGGCTTCGTCCCCTTCTACACCATGTCGCCGCGTGCCCCGGTTCCGCCACCGGTGCCGCACCTCCTATTCTTGGGCTCAACGAGGCGAGGTTTCAAACCCCGCCGCCCGCGGCCTTGACTAGCCCGACTTATGGGGGTATTTTTGCCCCCATTCGAGGGTTTATCCCTCGTGTCCGATGCAAGGGGAGGGGAACTCGAGGACGTGGCGCTCATCCTCCAACCGGCGCGCGACGAGGACCAGGGTCACGGCCCTCGGAATGTCCGGCTCGTCTTTAACAACGGTATCACCTCTGTTCCTACCAGGGTTTTCTCCATGGTCATCGTACACTACACTGGCATCCGCTCCATTAAGCTTCAGTTCTCCCCCTTGCAGACGAGTTCGTAGTTAGGGTTCTTACAGTAGTTCTAGTAATGGTAGATTTGATTATTCATAGTGGATTAGATTGGACTCGATTCGGTTCAATCAGATTCAATCTGAATCCACTACATTTGGGTTGAATTAGACCAATGCTAGTGTTGATAGTGGTTAGATGAGAATACTGATGCCTTAGTCATGCTAGATTGATGTATATGGGTCTGTTCTTGCAACATTGTTACTGGCTATGGTAGATTGGTTTGTTCATGCGACATTCTTACTGCCTACAATGCTACTTTGGTGTTGTTTTTTCCTGTTTTGGTGTTGTTCTGGCTGTGTAAGTGTGTATGTTGCCACATTGATAGTGCCTAGGCTACATGATTGCATGATCATCATAGGACAATGCACGTGCAGGCTAAAGGGCAACCACGTGGGCAACCGGTGCTAAAGGGCAACCACGTGGCACAAGCCAGCTCCGGGGGCAGGGAGCCCTTTAGTACCAGTTGGTGACACCAACCGGTATTAAAAGGTCGGGGGGGTTGGGTTTATGATTTTTTTTTCATTTAATTTTGTGTTTTCCATTTAATTCTTTTTCGTTTGCTGGTATTTTACGATGCTACATATTGTACACATTATGCATACTCCCTCCTTCCATCTATATAGGGCCTAATGCATTTTTCGAGGCTAACTTTGACCAAATGTTAGAGCAATAATATATGACATGCAACTTACACAAAGCACATCGTCAAATTCGTATGTGCAAGAAGCTTTCAATGATATAATTTTCACATTATGCACGTCATGTACTATTAATCTTGTCAATAGTCAAAGGCGGTCTTGAAAAACGCATTAGGCCCTATATAGATGGAAGGAGGGAGTATATATAAATAGAATTTATAGTAGAACC
>NC_041380.1:45103714-45108839 GCF_002162155.2 Triticum dicoccoides
GAATGTCTCACAACCACCATTAATTCACACATATACACACACATGTATATGTGTATACAATTAGGTAGCTATATACTATTTCTCCTAATTGGTGCCTTCGGAGCCAGTGGCATTAGCCTAATTGGTGCCTTCGGAGCATGAGGACAATTGGAAGTGGTTCATGGGGGCGGTAGTGGGTACAAGTATTCTCCTTTGTGATCTATGACCTGGTCGAGCAAAAATCCCTCTATTTCCTCTTGAATTGCTTCTATGCGGTCCTCTGCTAGGAGCTGCTCCCGCACCTCTTTGAACTGTTAAGAAGGAGATTAATATGCATGTGTATTAGTTGTGTGACTAGATATCGATAATGGTGTAAAAATTATGAATAGTGTTCTGACAAACGTACCCACTCCTGTCTTTGAGATCTGCTCCTTTCGGACGGCATCATGCAAATGTTCTCGCAAACGTAGTATCCACACAGATTATTCTCCGGCGCCTGCTTCAGGGCCTTTACGAGAATGAAATTTGATCAGATAATAATTAATCAAGCATGATAATTAAAGAGATGGCAGCTAGCTAGCTAGTACTACTTAATTACTTACCTTGGGTCGATACCATTTCAGATTTCGTTTCCATTGGCCTGGAGTGACGCTAATGAACTTTCCCCAAGCCCTGCCCGCCGACAAAGAAAATGAATAAATGGGTTATTAAATAGTTGTTATCATGAAATGAAGAACTAATTAAATAGGCCGAGATATAGTTAATAATGATTGAAATTACCTGTCGACTATCCCCTTCACGATGGTGTAGTCACTTGCTTTCTTAAGTAGTGAGTCCAGTACTTCAACTGTTCATTCATCAACTTTAATGATTAACAAGATCCAGTGAAATCTGCATGCACACACGTTTGCATGTCTTAATTAAGCCGGCATATGTAAGCAAAAACATGTAGCTAGCTAGTAGGCAAAAACAGAATTTGTAGTACAAGACAGTGTGACTCACTCGAAGTTGTAAGGTAGTAGTATATCTTCATTGTATTTGAGGCGCTTGAAGAACTCTAGCATGCTTTCCTCTACACTTTTTTCATAATATGGATCTAATTTCCATGTGTATTCATTAATGGTATTTGGGTCAACGAACCCAATGCCATAGCGTCTACCTTTTTTCATTTCATAAATCTTCATCCTGCATAATACCACAGAAAAGAATATAGTGAGGATAATTACAGGTAATGATTGATCAAAATGATCACTACAGCTAGCTTGAGACTTAAATTACAGAAAGAAATCACTTACAGACAATAACAACTGGCGATAGATTTGTCGAGTGCGTCTTGATTGTATAACTGAAATAGTTCTGAATACTCAACGGACACAGCTTTCTCATGGTAGTAATGATCCTTCTTGACATTCACCATGAGGGACTCTCGATTGAAAATCTTGGTAATGTCCATGTACCATTGATGCAATTCATACATTCTCGTTGCGAGCTTCTTGACCTCGTCTGGCTCGACTAAAGGTTGGCCCCGGACATATTTCCGTTTTATTTCCTGCTCTGTAATCAGAGACATGGGCTCAATATCGAGGAGTTGTCCAACAGTGATCATGAGCCTTTTAGCCTGCTCAATATGCTCCTCGGTTATTACCACATCACCCAACCCGGAAACGTTAATGGTTTGCCCACAATAATATTGGGTGCGCGTACTCTCATGTGTTGTTGGCACAACAAGCAGGGGGATTGATTGCGCCGCTTGTTCTCCCAGCTGGGGAACGGTTTTACCGCTCCTTTTGCCAGCTGATTTGCTCGAGCTCGAGCTTGCCTCTTTTTGTAGACGTGCTCGATTTAACTTCCTGAGGTGGCGCTCATAGTCTGTGTCAACAGGCTTGGGAGCCGGTGCTCTAGCCATACGAATGAAGTGGTTAATCTTTTCCTCAGGCACTTTCTCCCTTGGCGGCGGTGGCGGTTTCGGTGCAAAATGGGCTTCCACCTCGGCCTTCGATATGGATGCGTTTTCCTCCTCGGACTTGTCGTAAGGCCTCTACGGAAGAGGCGCGAGGCTTCTTGGACCATATTGAGATCGCTTGCCTCCGCCAGTACCTCCAGTACTACCTCAACTTGTACCGCTACGCACCATAGCTGAGGCGGCTCTCTTTCGTGATTGTTGAGGCGGCGAAGACGGCTGACGTGGCTGAGTTGGAGGAGGAGGAGTGGCCTGAAGCTGTGCTGGACTTGGAGGAGGAGTGGCCTGACGCTTTGCCGGACTTGGAGGAGGAGGAGTGGCCTGAAGCTGTGCCGGACTTGGAGGAGGAGTGGCCTGACGCGTTGGTGGACTTGGAGGAGCGGGAGTCTGCTGACTCGGTGGCGGACTTTGATGAGGAGTCGGATGACGCGGTGTCGGTGGCCTTCGAAAGATGATGCAATCCTTTCTCCATAGGATGATACGATGGTTGGACTCTCCCAGTGTGTGCTCCTCGTCATCTTCAGGAATGTCAAACTCTAGCCCCGAATATTGGTCCACCACCTCATCAACCAAGACACGAGCATAGCCCACTGGAATCGGTTTGCAATGGAAGGTTACCTCGGGGGGATTTGTAAAAGCAACGGCGTCCTCCACCTTCATGGATATGTTCTTCATTTTGAAGTGTAGCTCGCAGTTAGTGTTCTCCATGATGTCATCCACTGGGTAGCTATCCAGCAATGCGTCGCCCGGGGCGGAACCAACGCTGCTTCTCAGCATGGATGGGACGGTGCTATCCAATGCTGGATCATCCGCTAGCTGCTGCAGCTGCTGAGACCCCCTTTGCTAGCTAAGTGAGTCGATCTGCTCCTGCTACCGCTGGAATTTGACTGCCAAGTCCGCGTGCGCTTATTCTAGGCCTTGAAGGCATTCATAGTCCAGCTTCCTCTGCTCCTCCTCCATCTTCCTCTTCTTCTCCTCCGCAATCTTCTTTCTCGCACGGGTTCTGTAGTCGGCGTTCCAGTCCGAAAACCCATCATACCACGGAATAGCGCCCTTGCCTCGTGTTCTTTCCGGGTGTTCAGGATTTCCCAGGGCACGCGTCAGCTCTTCGTTCTCTCTGTTGGGCTGGAACACCCCCGATCGAGCCTCTTCTATTGCAACAAGTAGCTTATCTTCGCCTCCGTCCAGACATGCCTTCTTCGAAACTTTGCCTGTCTTCGGGTCCAACTCCCCCCCATGCGCATAGAACCAAGTCCTGCACCTGGGGGGCTAGCTCAATGTTTCTGGAGTGACACCTGCATCCTTCATCTCTTTCTCAGACTTATCCCACTTAGGCATTCCCACCACATAGCCACCTGGCCCCAGCTTATGGAACTTATCCTTTTTTGCGGCATTGGCCTTGTTTATTCTCGACCGTTCCTTAGATAATTCCGAATCCTTAAATTTCACGAAATCGTCCCAATGAGCACTTTACTTCTCTAGTGTTCCCTCGAATACTGGAGTCTTCCTTCCTCCCTTGACGTACTTGTCCCATACACGATTAGTGTGGTTTTTGAATGCAATCGCCATCTTCCTAAGAGTAGCGTCCTTGACTTTCTCCACATCTGCATCTGTGAAATGATCTGGTAGGGTGAAATGTTCCATGAGCATTTCCCAAAGCAGAAGTTTTTGTCTATCGTCGACAAAAGTAAGATCTGGACGTGGCTTTGCTGGCTCTATCCATTCTTGAAGGGAGATCGGGAGTTGGTCCTTCACAAGAACTCCCCACTGACGAATGAACTTGTCCGCAATCTTCTTAGGCGCTAATGGTTCGCCATTAGGTTTGATGGCCTCGATATTGTACTTTATGCCCTCCTTCAACTTTTTGTTCGAGCCTCGTACTGTCCTGCTGCCTGAAGATTTGCCCGATCCGGATGGCTGAAAGAAGAAAGATCGATTCGTTAATATATATCTTCAAGTCATTTAAAACATGTGATGATCACCATATGCCTGCTTATATAAATATACATCGCTGGTCTTTGTTGTTTCAAGATCAACATTTTCTTCGTCATGTTCATAGTTCATGACTTCATCAATTCAGTCGTCGTGATCGAATATCATATCACCCTCCCCGGTGTTGTCTAGATATTCGGAGCCGTCATAATCTTCTTCATTCTGATCATCATCTGGCCCGCGAGGATTGCGTATGATATTGAACAGGGCCTCTTCTCCCTCTCTGTCGGTATTGTCCGTCATAGGTTTTATTTAACTAATCCAAAAGAAATATATTCAAATTACAATGCATGGATGCAATGAATTAATAAGGAAAAACTGAATCAATCATAGTACATAATAAGCATCATTGAATATAATCTCGAATACGTCGTCTCGAATAATAGATATAATCTCGAATACATCGTCTCGAATAATATATATAATCTCGAACAAATCATCTCGAATATTATATATTGAATACATCAATAGCTAGCTATCTAGCTAATAAAGATCGAATACTAGAGAGTAATCTAGGCGGTGGACAACCAAAGTGAAGGAACCATCACTGGATCATAGCTCGGGTGATCTCCCCAAAGAACCTGCCAAGTATTGGAGAACATGACATCCATAGCAGCCATGTAGCGATGGACGTGCTCGTCCTCCTCCCTGACACGACGACGTACCACCTCCGGCGGGGCCGGCTCCCTCCGCACCGAAAGTGGCCCACGCGAACGCCACCAAAGGAGACGAGGGTCGACGACGGGACCCGTGGCCGGGTTCCTCACCAAGCGTCCCGCCCCTGAAGGTAGCACCTCCCAGTGCCAGCCCGGCGGAGCCCAGTCCCGGACATGGGTCCTCTGAAGCAGGAGTTGTCGCGAACGGGTCGATGGCGAGGATGCGGGCCGGGCATCATCGACAAAAAATACTATAGGCAAATGTAACACTAATTATGCTATCATTGCATATGTCAAAATTCTATATGCTATTTCATACTAATTAAGCATCTAGCACTAAAAACAGAAAAAACAACTTCTATACATCCATTAAAAACAGAAAAACAACATTATATAAAAAAATTCCATACTAATTAAACACTAATTATATCCATCTAACATGCATTCATACATATATACTAGTGAAAAAATAATAATCTAAACTAATTAAACATACAAAATACATATATACTAAGTAACTTAAGGAAATGTGTGTGTG
>NC_041380.1:45109455-45132348 GCF_002162155.2 Triticum dicoccoides
GGGGCGGCGCGGGGCGACGGCGGCGACGGCGTCGATCGATCGGGGCGGGCGGTGCTTCAATGGGGAAACAGAGGAAGAAATAGAGGGAGAATGAAATTTTTCGAAGTGATGTATATATAGAAGGCACCTTTTGTACCGGTTGGAGCCACCAACCGATACTAAAAGCCTGTTTTGGCCAGGCCAAGCGGCGGGAAGGGCAGGCCTTTAGTACCGGGTGGTGGCTCCAACCGGTTCTAAAGACCCCCCCCCCCTTAGTACCGGTTGGTGCCACGACTCGGTACTAAAGGGGGTGCGCTGCCAGGTGAGGGGCGCAGAAGTTTAGTCCCACCTCGCTAGCCGAAGGGCGCTCGCACCTGCTTATAAGCCCCGCCGCCGCTGCTGTCTCGAGCTCCTCTCTAAAGCAGGCCTCCTGGGCCTACCTCTGCTACTCTGCCCTATGGGGCCTATTGGGCTTGCGGGCCTGCATCCTGGCCCAACAACAGGTTGGGTTTCTAGTCGTATGCAGGCCGCTGTGGCCCGGTAGGTAGGCTTTTTTTCATTTAGTTTTACTTTTCTGCTTTATTTATTTTGTTTTATTTATTTTTAGTTGTTTTTTTGCTGTATTTAGAGTTTCTTTGTGAATATTTTTGATAGTTTTTAGAAACTTTCAGTTAGTGCCGGTAGTTTTTAAATTTGAATAGTTTAAATTTTGAATTATTTGAAATTTGTGTGAATCACTAGTTTGTGAATAACTTAACTTTAAAAATCCATTTTTCAGTGATTCTTTTTTATTATGTTTAATATTAGTGTGTGTTATCATTATATTCAATTTGGTAATGCTTAGGTTATTTAAAAAATGAAATGCCTTTTTAGCTGAAAAAATCAGTGAAGGAATGAAAGAATTTGTTTGCACATAAAATTTCTTCGCGTTTCAAATGCCAAAACACATAACTACCCTAATTATTACAGAGATTCCCTCCTGGTTCTGAAACGCAGAAGAAAGTGATGATAGTGAAGCCGATCACATCCCAGATCTTTGGGTGTGAAACTTTTTCTTCGCGTGTGTCCCTTTGCGCTGTAACCATGGAAAATCTTCATCATTTAACGGGATGCTCGGGTCAATATTCACTGTGAATGGAGCAATTTCATCAAACTTTTCATAATCTCCTGACATGTCTGTCTTGTCATCCACTCCCACGATGTTTATCTTCCCAGAAAGAACTATGTGCCGCTTTGGCTCATCGTACGATGCATTCGCTTCCTTATCTTTTCTTTTTCTCGGCTTGGTAGACATGTCCTTCACATAGAAAACCTGTGCCACATCATTGGCTAGGACGAATGGTTCGTCTGCATACGCAAGATTGTTGAGATCCACTGTTGTCATTCCGTACGGCGGGTCTTCCGTTACCCCGCCTCGTGTCATGTTGACCCATTTGCACCGAAACAAAGGGACCTTCAAACCACGTCGATAGTCAAGTTCCCACATGTCCTGTATATAACCATAATATGTTTCCTTTCCCGTCTTGGTTTCTGCATCAAAGCGAACACCACTGTTTTGGTTGGTGCTCTTCTTATCTTGGGCGATCATGTAAAATGTATTACCATTTATCTCGTACCCTTTGAAAGTCATTATATTCGAAGATGGTAACTGGGACAGCAAGTACAGGTCATCTTCAATAAAGGCGTCATGCATGGTACGTGTCTGCAACCAGCTGGCGAAACTCCTAGTTTGTTCACGTGTAATCCAGTCATCAGACCGCTCTGGGTGTTTGGAGCGTAGAAAATTCTTGTGTTCATCCATATACGAAGCCACCAAGGCAGAATTCTGTAGAACTGTGTAGCGAGCTTCAGCGAGAGAATGTCTGTCCATACATATTATTTGTTCCCCTCCTAGCGTGCCTTTTCCATCCAGTCTACCCTTATGCCGTGATTCAGGAACACCAATCGGCTTAAGGTCGGGAATAAAGTCAATACAAAACTCAATGACCTCCTCATTTTCATGGCCCTCCGAGATGCTTCCTTCTGGCCTAGCACGGTTATGAACATATTTCTTTAAGACTCCCATGAACCTCTCAAAGGGGAACATATTGTGTAGAAATACAGGACCCAAAACGTTAATCTCTTCGCATAGGTGAACTAGGACGTGCGTCATGATGTTGAAGAAGGATGATGGGAACACCAACTCAAAACTGACAAGACATTGCACCAAATCATTCTCTAACCTTGGTATGATTTCTGGATCGATTACCTTCTGAGAGATTGCATTGAGGAATGCACATAGCTTCACAATGGCTAATCGAATGTTTTCCGGTAGAAGCCCCCTCAATGCAACAGGAAGCAGTTGCGTCATAATCACGTGGCAGTCATGAGACTTTAGGTTCTGGAACTTTTTCTCTGTCATGTTTATTATTCCCTTTATATTCGACGAGAAGCCAGACGATACCTTAATACTGAGCAGGCATTCAAAGAAGATTTCCTTCTCTTCTTTGGTAAGAGCGTAGCTTGCATGACCCTGATGTATGCCGTCTTTTCCGTGCATACGTTGTTGGTCCTCCCGTGCCTCAGGTGTATCTTTTGTCTTTCCATACACGCCCAAAAAGCCAAGCAGGGTCACATAAAGATTCTTCGTCATGTGCATCACGTCGATTGCGGAGCGGACCTCTAGGTCTTTCCAATAGGGCAGGTCCCAAAATATAGATTTCTTCTTCCACATGGGTGCGCGTCCGTCAGCGTCATTCGGAACAGGTTGTCCACCAGGACCCTTTCCAAAGACCACCTTCAAATAGTTGACCATATCATGTACATCAGCACCAGTACGGTGGAGAGGCTTCGTCCGGTGATCCGCCTCACCTTTGAAATGCTTGCCTTTCTTTCTTACGGGATGCCTACTCGGAAGAAATCGACGATGTCCCAGGTACACATTCTTCTTACAATTAGCCAGATATATATTGTCGGTATCGTCCAAACAGTGCATGCATGCGCGGTATCCCTTGTTTGTCTGTCCTGAAAGGTTACTGAGAGCAGACCAAACATTGCTGGTCACGAACAGCAACGCCTTTAGGTCAAATTCTTCCCCCATGTGCTCATTCCACGCACGTACACCTGTTCCATTCGACAATTGTAAGAGTTCTTCAACTAATGGCCTTAGGTACACATCAATGTCGTTGTCGGGTTGCTTAGGGCCTTGGATGAGCATTGGCATCATAATGAACTTCCGCTTCATGCACAACAAAGGAGGAAGGTTATACAAACATAGAGTCACAGGCCAGGTGCTATGGTTGCTGCTCTCCCCCCCAAAAGGATTAATGCCATCTGTGCTTAGACCAAACCATACGTTCCTTGCGTCATCTGCAAACCTCTTCCCGTACTTTCTTTCGATTTTTCTCCACTGCGACCCGTCAGCGGGTACTCTCAACTTTCCGTCTTTCTTACGGTCTTTTCTGTGCCATCGCATCGCCTTGGCATGCTCTTTGTTTTAGAACAAACGTTTCAACCGTGGTATTATAGGAGCATACCACATCACCTTGGCAGGAATCTTCTTCCTGGGGCGCTCGCCCTTAACATCACCAGGGTCATCGCGGCTGATCTTATAGCGCAATGCACCACATACCGGGCAAGCGTTCAAATCCTCGTACTCACCGCGGTAGAGGATGCAATCATTAGGACATGCATGTATCGTCTGCAACTCTAACCCTAAAGGGCAGACAGCCTTCTTTGCTTCGTATGTACTCTCGGGCAATTCGTTGTCCTTTGGAAGCATATTCTTTATCATTACCAGCAACTTTCCAAATCCCTTGTCAGATACACCATTCTCTGCCTTCCATTGTAGCAATTCCAGTGTGGTGCTCAGCTTTTTCTTGTCACCTATGCAATTCGGGTACAACAATTTTTTGTGATCCTCTAACATGCGCTGCAACTTCTTCTTCTCCAAATCACTTGCCCAGTTTCTCTTTGCATCAGCAATGGCCCGACCTAGATCATCAACGGGCTCATCCGATGCCTCTTCTTCAGCTTCTTCCTGCATTGCCGGCTCAGCTTCTTCCCGCATTACCGGTTCAGCTTCTTTCCTCATTGTTGTATCATCGTATTCAGGGAACCCATGGCCAGGATAGCTGTTGTCGTCCTCTTCTTCTTCATTGTATTCCATCATAACCCCTCTTTCTCCATGCTTGGTCCAAACATTATAGTGGGGCATGAAACCGAATTCAAACAGGTGGACGTGAATGGTTCTTGACGTAGAGTAATTGTGACCATTCTTACAGCCAACACATGGACAAGGCATAAAACCATCCACCCGCTTGTTTGCCTCAGCCGCAAGCAGAAAAGTATGCACGCCATTAATGAACTCGGGAGAGCATCGGTCATCGTACATCCATTGCCGGCTCATCTTCAATACACAGCACTGAAAACACCAAATTAATACAATACATAAAGTTCATACATAAAGTTCATACAACACTTAAATGCAACAAATAAATAACTCTCTAGCTAAAGAATTTGAATGCAACAACAAATGCGATCAAGATCGCAACTAAGGTAACAATTGATCCAACAGCATAATAATACCAAGCCTCACTATGAATGGCATATTTTCTAATCTTTCTAATTTTCAAGCGCATTTTCTCCATCTTAATCTTGTGATCATCGACGACATCGGCAACATGCAACTCCAATTCCATATTCTCCCCCTCAATTCTTTTCATTTTTTCTTTCAAATCCTCGTTTTCTCTTTCAACTAAAGTTAACCTCTCGACAATAGGGTCGGTTGGAATTTTTGGTTCAACTACCTCCTACATACAAATATCTATGTCAGCTTGATGGGCATAATTTGTCATAAACACGAAATGCAACAAATAGTTTTAAAAGAGAATATACCACATCCGAATCATAACAAGGGCGAGGGCCGACGGGGACGGATATCAAAACCATGGCACTATGTATAACAAATAACGTACGGGTAAGATAATTATACGAGTAACTATATATCCAAATCACACAAACATCAATTTTTTATATAAAATTTCATGAACAAGAGGCTCACCACAAGGTGGTACCGGCGACGGGACGGTGCGGGCGATCGATGGTGGTTACAACGGAGATTTAGAAGGCACTAAGTAAACCACACCTACATATGCAAACTAAGTGTTATTTTAACCTCAATTTGCATATAAATCAAATACTACCACATATAATTCCTCCCAAATTACTAAAACCCACAATTAATCACTATATAAACCAATGCAAGAGCTAATCTAGCAATGAGAGATGAAAGGACAAAGTTGCTAACCTTTGTGATCATTTGAATGGATGGGGGGCTGCAAATCTTGACAAATTTGGAGCAAATTTTGTAATGAACTCGAGAGGAAGAAGGGAAGAACAGAGGAGAGGGAGAGGGGAAAGGGGAAAGAACAGAGTGCTGGTGGACGAAGGGTTTATATAGGACGACCTTTAGTACCGGTTCGTGGCACGAACCGGTACTAAAGGTGCTGGAGGGGCCCCACTCTGACAACACCCTGCCACCACTCTCATTAGTACCGGTTCGTGGCACGAACCGGTGCTAAAGGTTCGCCACGAACCGGTACTAAAGAGCTCCTCCCGCCTAGCCGTTGGAACCGGCACTAATTGACACATTAGTGTTGGTTCTGTTACAAACCGGGACTAATGTGTCGCACATTTGACCCTTTTTCTACTAGTGGGTAGACATTTTCATCGTGCATGATTCCATGTTGTGGTGACATGTTTGCACGTTGAAAGAAATAAGTTAGTGGAGATCAACTATTTAGTATACAATCTCTATCCTTTGAAAAAATATATATACAAATAGATATATCCATGATCAAGGATGAACTTGGTTACTAGCCACACTTAATCATTTTAAAGGTGATTTTCAAGACAATCATGGGATGGGATGGTACCCTCAGAAATGGTAAGGATGAGTTTTAAAATGAACCATAGTGAACACTTGGCATTTTCCATGCCTTGTCATAAACTCATGATGATGATTATTACTTAGTTAGATAAAAATGTTTGATTAAATATTGAACCCATAAGCATTTCTCTTTTAAACAAAGTGGCTTGAAGAAACACACAAATATAATGTAACTTGGAGGATTGCAATAGGGTCAACCAAGACCCATTTAATCGTTCACCTTTAATTTGCTAGTGGAGACAAAAAAGAAAATAATAATTGAAACAACTGAGAACATTATTGTTCCATAAAATCTGAATTAGCATAACCATATAATGGTATTACATTGTAGAGAAACATGCATTACAATCTTCAATCAATTAACAAATTAATGAATCAAATACTCATATGGTGTATTCCTAGAACCAAGCTTGAGTATGGTCGACCATCTTCTTGTCTACCTGGAAGGCTTTGGCAAGTATATCACCTGAGATGGATGAATTCGACCCAAACACCATATTAGCTATGGTGATCACTCCAGGGTTTTTGCTGCTCAGCGCCGCAATGGCTATCACCTTGTTGGTTCCGTAGTTGAACTGAAAGTGAATCAACCCTCATCTAGTCAGACATAATCGAATCATTGACTAATGCATGTAACAAGAGGCGGATGACTCAAAGTGAAATGCCCCTAGTTCATTCCTTCATTGTGTTTTTGAAATATGAAATGAACAACAGTGTATGGATACATACCCCTTTGAAATAGCTCATGTCTGTCAAAGCTACTGTTCAATTTGACGTATGTCTTCCCAAATGGACAAGGGCAGATCTCTGAAAACCTCATGCGCTTAGCCTCAGTCAGAAATTCGGCGATTACCTTAGGGATATGATTGGAATGCACTGACAGATTTGGCATGGGCGTGACGGTGAAAATCGCCCATTCTTCGTGCGTACGAGCCACTGCACCCGCCGCAACGCGAACCCTAGCCGGTCTGCCATCCACCACGATGGGTTGATGACCTGCAGGTAAGAATGGGGTAGGATCGAAAGGGAATGTGGCCATGGTTGCCGATGGTGATGAGGTTGTCGCGGGGTTAATTAGAGGAGGGGCGAGGTAAATTGATGAGCAGAGAGGGAAGTTCGAGGTAGTGTTGGTGGAATGCAGAGAGGCTCGTGAAGACGGGTGCCTACCGTTAGAGGTGGAAAACAAAGAGGGTGGAGGGGTGAAATTACTTTCGGTAGTTGCACTGAGAACGGATTGATTGATAGGAATCGCGGGAACAATGGATTGTTTCCTCTTAATTGCTTGGGAAGGATCAAAGCGTCGAATGGCCCTGGAGGCGGAAGCTGCATGCAGGCTTGGAGTTGGGGCTGATGGTAGGCTTGGGTTAGGGGCCGACTTGTTATAGCAATCTTTGGAAATATGTCCCCAATGTTTGCAGACGTGACACTTAATTTATTTCGACAACTGGGCCTCAAATGGCCCGAAAGAAGGCAGCGCACACAGAATGGTACATGATGAGCAGAAGGTCCATTGACCCTGGTTTGAATCAACTAATTTCCCTCCTTGGCATTGACGTCTCTTGATGGCTCTGGACCGAGATTAAGATTGAGGGAGAGATTACACAGGGAGGAATTATAGGGCTAGAATGCTCCGATCTAGCTTTGTGGTTAGAATGATCATGGAAAATTCTAGGAGATCTAAGCACTTGGGCATACGATTTCCTATGTTGATTTCTAAAAATGTGTGTCCACTCATCTGCCTTCTCTTGCAGGTAAAGATCAAGCTTTGCTTCTGAGTTTGGGCCTCCATTGCTGAATAGTAGTAAGTTGATGTTGAAAAGGATCATATATGCTACCTCCTTTGATGATCGATAGTCCAACTTCCTTGGAGGAATGGCACTTTTGTGCCAAGCTAGCCCGCCAGTTCATGAAGGGTTGGGGGGCTAATCTTGGCCGGGACCTTAGAGAGCGCAAGAAGTCCATCCTGATTGCTATTCAAACCCTGGATGCTCGCGCGGACTCGACCGGGCTCTCCTCGGACGAGTGGCTGATTCGTTACGACCTGGAGGACCAGCTCTCCACCATCTACACGGATGAGGAGGCGTACTGGCGCTTGCGTGGTACCCAGAGGTGGGTGCTACAGGGCGATGACAACACCGCCTATTTCCAGGCGGTCGCGAACGGCCGGCGCCGTCGCAACTCCATCCACTGCCTGTGGGATGGAGACTCGCCGTTAGTTCTTCCAGCGGCCATCCGCTGTCATGTAGATGGCTTCTATAGGGCCTTATTTACCCCCACCCCGCGCGGTGGGGCTAGTCTCGCCCCCGACATTTGGTCGGGCGCGCACGTAGTCTCGGCTGAAGCCAATGCGGCTTTGGTTGCCCCCTTCAGCGAGGAGGAGGTCCTCGCTGCCATTAAGGGGATGAACCCCTCCTCGGCCCCGGGACCTGACGGTCTTCCAGTGGCTTTCTTCAAGACGTTCTGGCCGACCATCAAGCTGGAGGTCATGGCTCTCTTTGAGGAATTCTACTCGGGCTCCATGGACCTGGGTCGCCTTAATTATGGGGTGGTGACCCTCATCCCCAAGGTCCCGGGCGCCTCCGATATTCGTCAGTTCCGCCCCATCACAGTGATTAATGTGATTATTCGGATCCTGGCTAAGGGGTACGCCAATAGGGTGACCCTCCTTGCGGACACTATCACCCACCCGAACCAATCCGCCTTCATTCAAGGCCGATTTATCCTGGATGGGGTGTTGGTGTTCCACGAAGTGCTCCACGAGGTCCGCCTGAAGCGCCATAGGGCGGTCTTTCTCAAGTTGGACTTCCACAAAGCCTACGACACGGTGCACTGGCCGTTCCTGAGGGAAGTCCTTCTTCGCAAGGGCTTCGATGACCGTTGGGTGACCCGAGTCATGCAGCTCGTCTCTTGTGGTCGGACTGCGGTGAACATCAACGGCGACATTGGGCCCTTCTTCCCTACCCTCTGCGGGGTCCGGCAGGGAGATCCCTTCTCGCCGTTCTTGTTCAACATGGTTGTGGATGCCTTGGCCGCCATCTTGGATAAGGCCAAGGCTGCTGGGCATATTAGAGGCCTTGTCCCGCACCTTGTTGGAGGGGGAGGGGTCTCCCCTCTACAATACGCGGATGACACCATTATTATGGTCGAGGGGTCTGCCTTAGAGATCTCCAACCTGAAGTTCCTTCTTCTGTGCTTCCAACAAATGTCGGGCCTCACCATCAACTTTGATAAGAGCGAAGTGATGGTGCTCGGTTACCCCTCTAAGGACGCACAGTCCATTGCCGACCGGCTTAACTGTCGGCTGGGTTCTTTCCCCACGACCTATCTGGGGATCCCCATTAGTGACTCGCGCCTCACCGTGGCGGACCTCCGCCCCACGGTGACCCGTATGCAACATCGCGTAGAGCCCTGGAAAGGGCGTTGGCTATCGAAGGCGGCGTGCGTGATCCTTATCAACTCATCGCTAGCCAGCCTCCTGTGGTTCCTTATGAGCTTCTATAGCCTTCATGAAACGCTCCATCAGGAGGTCGCCAAATACCAGTCCAGATTCTTCTGGGCTGGGGAGGAGGGCAAGCAGAAATACCACATGGTCAGCTGGCCAGACATCTGCAAACCCAAAGACCAGGGCGGTCTTGGGATTCTGTCCTCTCGGCGCATGAACATCGCCCTCTTGACCCGCTGGCTCTGGCGCATCGCCAATGGGGACAGTGGCCTCTGGCTTACTATCATCCAGAACAAGTACCTGCGTGGACAGCCACTGGCGTTCTGCCAACGCTCGGGCGGTTCCCAGTTTTGGCAGGCCGTCGTCCGGCTGCTTGCGGTCTTACGTATAGGCACTTCCATCTCTGTGGGCTCTGGAGCTTCGACCTTGTTCTGGCTGGACAGGTGGCTCGGAGGCTCCCCTCTAGCCGCCCGGTTCCCCATCCTCTTCGACATTGTAGTTGACCCTCGGGTCTCAGTCGAGGCGGCCCTTATTGACTTAGGGCGCCTCGCGTTCCGCCGCCCTTTTGGCCCCGCTGAGGTGGCTGCCTGGGATGTCCTCCTCCAGGACATCGCCCTGCTACCTATGGACGTGGCAGATTCTCCGGACTCCATCTCCTGGCGCCTAGACCCCTCCGGCCGCTTCTCCACCAAATCCGTCTACGCGGCCATTGCCCCTTCGTCAGCCCCGGAGCCCTTTGGTCTTATCTGGGACATCCGCCTCCCACTTAAGATTCGGATCTTTCTTTGGCAATGGATCCGCGGCCGCCTCCCGACCGGCGTTGAGGTTCTTAAGCGCCATGGTCCTGGCGATGGAATGTGCCCCCTGTGTGGCACGGTAGAGGACGCTAATCACATCTTCTTCCTGTGCTACACGGCACAGTTCCTTTGGTCTTGTTTCCGCGAAACGGTTGGGGGACAGTGGTGCAACACCAACTTCCCTGACCTGCTTGCGGAAATTCAAGCCTCCCCCCCTCGCTACAGACATCTTAGATGGATGTGCGTCGGGGTTCTAGCCTGGACCCTGTGGACGGTTCGCAATAAGCTTGTCATTCAGAAGGTGCCCCTTCGGCGTGCGACTGACTCCATCTTTAAAATGTGTGGCTACTTGCAGCTCTGGCGGCCGCTTAGCCGCCCGCAGGACCGGGACGCCATCGACAGACTCCTCACCGACCTCCGTTCGTTGGCCTTTCGCCTGGCGCCTCCGCTCCCGCCGCCACCACCGGAGCCCGACTAGAGGATGTTTCCCTCCCGGCTCCTGGCGCTTGTGCCTTTTTGTGTGTGTGTGTGTTGGGCTTGTTGAGCTGTGCCCTCAGCAGTAACCCTTGTTGCTTGCTTGTGCTTGGACTTTGTGTGCGTGTGAGCTTTGTGTTTGTGTGAACCTTGTTGGATGTTGGCTTTGGCATTTGCTTTATATATAAAGCGGGGCGCGAGCCTTTTTCGGTAAGCTGTTGTACCTTGTAGAGAGATGCATGACCTCCGAAACAAGCTGGGAGAATTGGAGATACAGATTCAGCAGAGAGCCTGATCTTGGATCTGGTGAACTCCACCAGCAGAGGGAATTCAGAGACGGCGGAGTTGGTCCGTACACTCTCCATAACCTCCATACCTCTTCTTCGAAAGCTTGACCTTTCCGAAAGTTGAGATCCTTGAGCCACATGACGATTGCTGGTCGGTGACGGCCACGGGGTCGCCAGGGAAGGTGGATGTCGTGGCTGGAATGGCTGGCGGCGGGAAGGTGGACGTCGAGGCCGGGATGGCCTAGGAGCGGCTCGCAAAAATGTGAAGCTTCTAGGAAGAGAAGGCTCCAGGTTGGAGCCGTGCCCGAGGTGGGGAAGACGACAATGGAGGCTGGAGTAGTAAGAGCTGGAGTAGCCGCCGCCGCCCTCGATTCCTCCTGCCGCAGCGCTGCTAAAGACGGGAATGTTTGCCCCGCCGTCGCCGCCGCCCGGGGTCGCCACCACCATCGCCACAGAGACGCGCGTGGGAGCTAGGGTTCGAGGAGGAAGAGAGGAGGAGAGGAGAACGACTGGCCTGGTCCGGTTCGAGCCCGACCGGTCCTAGTCAGCGTGCAGGCGCGTGCCGATTGGCCAGCGTGGCGCCTAACATGCGGGTCCAGTCATTAGTTTCAACGTCAATAGATAGAAATACAGAGTTTAGCCCTTTTGCAAGCCTCAAACTTAGGTACTAACACGTAAAAATTATAAAAAAATGATATCAATCCGTCACCATGGCCTGAAATGTGGTATTGACATGTAATTAACTCACGGCAACCAGGCGGACGACTTGGTTGCATTGTTCCAAATCGCGGCTGGCCAGGATCGAGCTCGAGCATAAATGAAGGCCGGCGAGGACGAGTAGAGCCAGACAGACGCTGGTGATGCCCTTATACAGGCCCAAAACAAACCGACCTAGGGAGCTGACCTAAGTGCTTAGGTACTTGTTTTTCTGACATATGTGCGTACGTATTAGATTTCTTAACGTACGGCTGCCGTTGCCAGTAAAAAAAGAATTTTACTTGCTGCCGACATGCAGCCATGCATGCATCTGAGACAGAGACAGGGTGAAGCCCACAAAGCCGACCGTGAACTTGCTGTGAGCTTGCGTCGGAGGACGTTTCGATGACAAATGGCGTGGATAGGCAGCGTTGCGTTGCATGCCCGGAGCTAAAATAAAGACAAAGCTACAAACCACGCCCCGACGGGACGGCGGCCGTCTGTGTTTGCGCGTCTGTCTTGGGCCGGCTCAAACCAATTAAGCTACAAGTACCGTAGCCATACGCCGATGGAGACTGGAGAGCACGAGCTAGGAGCTGATCGATCGATTGAGAGCAATTAGGATCGAGATGGCGGTGTCACGGCGGACGGGGTGGATCGCCGCCGGCCTCCTGGCGCGGCTGCTCATGATGGCCGTCCTGCTCATGTCCGTGCGCTTCGTTCTGGCCAACTACATCCATTGGGACCATACACAGGGCGTCTACAAGCTTCAGAGCTACACGTATGTCTCCTCTGCATCCGATGTAATACTAGTGTCTAGTGCCCTCCTACTGCGTCGCTAGCTCTTTGAGCGGCTAGCTTTAGCTAACCTCTGAGACGGGACGATTTCTGTGTGGCATGGCATGGCGCACGTACCAGTTATGTGGTCGCGTCCGCCGTCGTGGGGACGGCGGGGAGCGTGCTGCAGATACCCGTCGCCATGTACCTGCTGTGCAAGAGCAAAAGGGCAATACCCAGCGCCATGATCCTCGACATCAGCATGCACGCCAACATAGTAAGCTGCTGCTCTGGCTATGGCTCATATCGATTCCCTTTGGTCAAGTTCATGCCAACGATTCCTAGACAAGGTTATGAACTTATGATGCTTGGTGCGCAGGCGATCAGCCTCGTGCTGGCAAGCGGGGTCGGCGCCGGGTTCGGCGCGACCAACGACGTTATGCGCTACGTCCGGGCGGGCGAATGGGACGGCAGGCAGGAAGAGAAGCAGGCTATCGTCAACTACTTGAACAGGGCGATCATCCCCGTCGTGTTCCTCCTCGTAGGCATGGTCCTGTCCATCTGCGCCACCGTCGTCTCCGCCAGGCTCCGCGCCAGGGCGACAAACGATTCTGAAGGTGGTGTCTGATCGACCAACACCACACAAAAACAACGCAACTTCATCCACTAGTTCTCTTTGCCTTGTCAGCACGTTTACATAGCCACAAATTAAACAAAGTTGTTAAGAGTTTTGCTTCGGTATATACACCCCCTTACGAAAGTTTGCAGATTTTTATGCAGATTAAAAGTTACCCCTTCAATCTCAAAAAGATTAAATTGTTCTGATCTCTTGTTTGATCTATTGAGAGGATATGTATTAGAATGAATTGCTCGTGAATGTACGAGTATATTTTGATTGTGTACGGAAGATTGCTGAGATAATATGCATATATTCCTCGACTTCATTAAAGTTTATTGATGTATTCGTTTCTCTATTGAACAAAAGCATGTTAGTCATCTATGTGGCCTGACTTAGTTTCTACTCCCTGTGTCCCATAATATCATACACTATTACATCTAAAATACTCATACATTAGATGTAATAACGACTTATATTGTGGGACGAAGGGAGTAAGATACTTTGATGATATTATGGACAATTGTTATTGTGCATGAGATGCACCCCGATCCCAGTGCCGCCGCCAAAAGATGTCGACGACATCTGGATCATGGTCTCGTCTTGTGAGAAGCCCTCTAGCTAGAGCAGTGTAACCCTTGGACATTACGAGGGCTCAAATAAGATTGGGCTGTTAGAGTTAACCTTGTTGTATAGGTGATTAATTTGTTTTGAGTTGACTCAGGCATGTTGGTTAGATGCATGCGTCAAAGCTCCGTGAATCCGACGGCCAGTTGTGTGCAGGTGGAGATGGAGCAAGAATCGGACACATTAGTTGTGGCATGTGCCAGTTCAGCTAGTGGCCAGCAGAAACTTGGAAACAATTCAAGCCAGGACGTGTGTGTTGTTAGTCAGTTGAGTAATAACCCGACCAAGCCAATGTGTGTGGCGGGCCGTTGTGTGTGCATGCATGGCAGAAGTGATGCGCGTGTGTGCATGCTAGCTAGGTAGTTAGTGGGTCAAAGAGTGGTGTGAGTTTAGATGGCATGGGTGCTGGCCGTGTGTATATATACTTTGCACTGAGCAATGAGAAAGTTCCCCCTGAGGGCTGGGCAAAACAATGTAGTGTATGTGTGTCTCACCGGGAGTAGAAAGCAAAGCTAGTATCTCCACGATGAGGTGTGTGTGTACGTGTGGTTTTCTGAGTTTTTTCCCACCGTGTGCATTCGTGTGTTCTTGAGAGAAGAACAAAGCAACATAGAAGAGAGAGTTGAGTTGTGTGAGATAGAGGAAGAAGAAGAGCGGCGCTGCAACGAGGAGAGGCGGCGCAAACATGGGCAATGGGGGCGGTAATTTAGGGTTCTCAACGCGGTGGCTGCGCCACAGTGTATGCAATGGCGGTGTTGTGGCCGGAAGAGGTAGCTTGCGGCAGTGGATCGGAGCCTCGTCCTCGGTAGGCCTTGCGTAGGTTCCTCCACGGGAGAGGTGGGCGCGTGCTGGATTACAGCTGAATCGTGGGTCCGGCCTTCGCAAGCACTGGGATGATGGTTTTTGGCGGGAAGATGCCAATCGCACCGCTTAGGCCACTACCTCCATTTGTCGTTGTCACCTATGACATGTCACTCTTCCATTTTAGCTGGTCGGTGTGGTGGCTCTATCCGACATGGGTGGTATTCATGTGGAATTTCGGCAAGCTAACATCACCGCCTCACCTTTGTCATTGAGTAAAGACTCATCTCGTTAGGCGAAGGACTACCAATCAAGCCCAATTGTTGATCTAGGGAAGGTCGGTGCATGTTCGCGAGGACTTCAAGTGGTGGCCTTCTTGGCAGGTACAACTGGGACACCACAACGATATCACATTCAGTACTGGATGGTATAACTCTTGATGTTCCACCATGATGATGGTGACTGGAACAACGTTGCATATCCGGAGGTGAAAATCCATGCTTCGGCCTTTACAGGTTGCAACTACTAGCAACACACTTTAGTCATTACCTTGTTAAAGGCATTGTCTTCGTGCAATTGTTCTGGCCAAGATTTGTTAGACCCATAATCTAAGATCAAAATTCTCGTTCTTACCATGTCATGTTCGAATTGCGACATCAGCACGTGTGTGTTCTCTCCTCTTGAATGCGTTCTTACGAAAGAACATCAACTTTATCATAGATGTTCTGGTCTTCTGTTGTCCTGGTTCCAACATTGTTGTGTATCCGTTGTACTCTTATGTTTATGACTTTAGCCTCGTTGCCTTGTATCAACAACACTAATATTATGGATGTGTGCATCCGAGGATGCACAGGCTGAGAAGTTCCAACCTTCCTTAAAAAAAAGACTGGTAACAACAAAGACACAAATTAATGGTTACTTAAAAGTGTGCTAATACATACAAAGATGACCTGCATATTAATTATACATACGATTATTCTTTGTGCAACAAGAATATTTCATTTAGCATAAACTTAATATATGTTTAACTGCAGTCGAAAAATGACCTTAAATATGTAACAATCTTACTCCCTCCGGGTGGGTTTATAAGTCATGCATGGGTTTTCTAGGTCTTCATTTTAACTAGGAAAACATGTATTATATTTTATAGAAGTATTTATTTAGATTCGCTGCCAAATATAGTTTCTAACCATATAATTTTTATGGCATATTATACATGTTTTATTAGTTGAATCAAAGACTTAAGATCATGTGTTGGACTTATAAACCCAACCGGAGGGAGTACTCATTTGTCGAACAATAATTGATAACTTAAAGCATTAAAGAGGAGATATTAAAGTAGTGAGAATCTGTATTCATACTAAACTCCAAGTGTGAGCTTATTGTGCAAATATGAATGTCTTTTACTGGAATTTTAAGAGGATGCCAAATATAGAGTTTCCATTTGGTATTGACAAGGTACCCAACATCCTTAAGCATGAAGGGTCTAAATTTTACCATAACATTAAAGTAACTCGTATAAGAGGGAGACGATTTTTTGCATAGGATATATCTCACCTATTGCACGATGGAATTCGTGCTTGCCTACACGCTCCCACTAATTAATAGGCCATGAGCCATCAAATAATCTTCTTTCATTTTTCGCGTGCGCTTGCTTCGCGTGGGGTTGCCCAGTATAGTTAATCTATCATGCGAGAAAGTGCTCCTATTAGAACTGTCCAAAACGTCATTCTTTCTTACTTCTTCATTTCTTTTTCTTTTTATCCTTTTTCGTTTCTTTTACCATTTTCCTTTTCTCTAATGCTATTTTTTCTCTTCTTCTTGTTTATGTTCTTCCTTATATCATTTTCTATTTTTCCTTCTTAGTTTCTTTTCTTCTTCTTTCAGTTCTTATATTTTGTTCATCTTGAAACAATATTCATATTGTTTTTCTAAATGTTTATCGCGCATTTTCAAATATGTACTATGTAATTAAAAACAAATCATAGTTTATTTCAGCAAAATTGTTCATTGGTATCTAAAATGTATTGCTATAGTACTGTATTAAAGAAATGATCACCATGTATTTGGTATGTTCATCATGTCTTTCAGAAAAATGTTCATCGTGTTTAAAAAAACATCGTGTATTTAAAAAATGCTTGTCACGTATTACAAAATTGTTCATACTATACATGTGAATATTTTTTAAATACTTAGTTGGGATTTTGTGTAAGAAACTAAGAATGCATGCGGAATATATATTCGTGTGCCAACCATGTCATGTTGTAAGACAATGTATACCATATAAATATAGTATAGGTGCACGTATACTACATTTTACTACTTGGCATGATTATGTGTAGAATGTATGGAAGTATTTACATTGTGTGTGTATGTGAGAGAGGGAGAGAGAGAGAGAGAGAGAGAGAGAGAGAATTAAATGTCCAACCTTGCCATACATAGTATCTCGTGTAGAGGAGTTCACCCTTGAACGGCTAGGATTGGATTCTCCCTCTTAAGGCAACTCCAACTGATCTCTTAAAAGTTAAAGGAGGATCTGGCCGAGTAAAGTTAGTGGAGTAAAATTTTCTTTTCTATAGGTGGCCGCACCTAGTCAATCCCCTAAACTTTAGTTTAGTAAAAAATGTGTATAGATTTTATGTTCTGGGCGCATAATCTTTAAACACTTTACCATATATATCATAAAAACATGCATAACATAACCTTCATAATATATACACTACTAGGAAAAAGCCTAGCAGCAACGCGGGTTTTGGGTGTATCAGTAGCGCGGGTGCCCGCGCTACTGATACGACGCCACATCTAACTTGTAGCAGTAGCGCGTGTTAACACACGCTACTGCTATACATGGTTAGTTGTAGCGTGCGTTGCAGACAGCGCTACTGTTAATTACCTGTAGCGGGTCTTATACCCCGCGCTACTGCTATTACTTTCAAAAACAAAAAAATCTAGACCCCGTGCGTGTTGTCAATGGCAGCAGTGGTTCGATCTAGCGACGATTGGCGTCGCCGGAGGCATGAACGGACAGCGGAAGACCAGATCCGGCGGTGGCTATTGGAGAGGGCCCGTTTCTATGGAAGAGCCAGGCCGCGGCGTGGGGCTCCTCTTCCCAACCATGCCACATAGCTCCGGGTCGTCCATGGCGATGACCTGCACGGGCATGGACATGGGAGGGTGAGTCAAACCAAAGGGAGAGAGGGAGAGAGAGAAGGAAAACCAAGGGAGAGAGGAAGGTGATGGAGGGAGCATCGGAGCTAGTCACCGGTGGTGAGGTGCTCCGGTGTAGTGGCGCGGGGCGGCGGCCTCCTAGACGTCGGTGGAAGACCGACGAGCTCCTAGACGCTGCTGGCACGAGGCGATGGCCTCTTTCGGCGCCACGGAGGAGGATGGGCGCATGGGCAAGAGGTCCATGTGAGAGCGTATGAAAAGTGAAAGGAGAGAATGGCGGAAGAGAGGAGGGATTTGGGGGAGGAGATGGTGATTCGGCCGAGGATATGGCGACTTCACCTACCTCATACTTAGTAGTAGCTAGGGGTATAAAACCGCGCTACTACTATCAACTTAGTAGTAGCGCGGGTTTATACCCCTCACTACTACTATGGCATGTCTCGGGGAACACGGTAGAGACCGCTTAGTAGTAGCGAGGGTTAAAAATCCGTGCTACTAATATCAACTTAGCAGTAGCGAGGGATAAAAACCCGTGCTACTAGTAAGTAGCAGTAGCGAGGAGTATAAACCCTCGCTACTAGTAAGCATCTGCCTATAAGCTTTTCCCTAGTAGTGATAGTTCCATCGTGATTTTCAAATAATAACATGCATAGTTCATTCAAAAGGCATCACTTCAAACACAAATGTTTGATCCAAAATCACCACAAACATAACATGTATATGGTGCGGATCGAGCCAATCAATGGCATGCACGAATTCAAACGAGGTGGTCGGTGAAGAAAACATTAGTGCCACTACCACCAACATCCTCTCGGCCGCTACCGCCACCACCATCCTCTCGGCCGCCACCACCATCACCATCATCTCAGCCGGTACATCACCGGCGGCTATCAACAATCACCATCGGCCGAAATGTTGAAGTTGTTTTTATTTACCATGTCGGCATTTCATCGAGCACTTGGCGGTCGCTACCTTTCTTGTCGCTGTCGCTGCTTGATGCGCCAGTGCAGTGCCCATAGGTATCGCCGGAGGCGCTGTACAAGGCACCGGCCATGGACGGGGCACCATTGTGGCCTTTTTATTCTTCTACTTCATGGCCTCCTCGACGAGGGCCGATGCCCCTGCCGTCGGTTTTCTATCCTATTTGGCTCCGGCGGGAGAGACATGTTGTCACCGAAGAGGCGGTCGCCACCCTAGCAGCCTTTGTCGCAGTTGGAGACAGAGCTTGAACCAAGTGGACTTTTTCTTATCCCCAAGCTTTTCTTTGCCACGAATGGCAACGCGAGGGTTGTTTTTGGCGGTGACAAGCCGGAGGGGGTGGGGGAAGGGTCCGGGCTATCCATTCCCGTGGGAGGTCCGGTCATCGATGGCAACAGTGGGGCGTGATAGTGGCTGTGGCAGGAGTGTAGCCGGCGCAAGGGCGGGAGAAACGGGCGTTGCTTTTACTCAGCCGCGCGCAGTGAGGATATTTAAGGAGACTGGAGGGTTTTTCGGCGGAGGAGGATAAATCCTCTATTCGGTTTTAGGGGGGGGGGGGCGACTAGGTGCGGTGTAGAGGGGAATAACCGGATTTATCCTCCCTTACAACCGGATAGGGGATCGGTTAGAGTTGCCCTTACCTCTTAGGGACCATTTAAAAAATTGTCGATGAAGAATAGCTTTAACACTTGAGCCCTTCGATTTTATGTTTACAAAGTGACTTGAATTCTCGAGGAAGAATAGATTGAGCACATGGGCGCTTCCTTTCTATGTTTACAAAGTGACTTGAACAAAAGCGAAGGAACACACAACCGTAATGCCACTTGCCAGTTAAGTTAGCCCACACAACTTATTAGGCAGTTTACTTTTACCAATTGAGATGACCAACGAAATAATATCCAGCACAAAAGAGAATAAAATGCCTTTTCTATAAACTTGATTAACGTAACCACACAGTAGAATTGCATCATAAAGAAACTTGCATAATAACTGTTTTGGTAAGGACAAATGAATCAAACCACTAGGTGTGCATGTCGATCTAGAACTGAGCTTGGATATGGTCTACAATGTTCTTGTCCACCTGGAAGGCTTTGGCCAGGATATCATCTGAGATGGTTTGCTTGGATCCGAAAACCGCATTGGCTATGGTGATCACACCAGGGTTCTTGCTGCTCAGCGCCGCAATGGCTATCGCTTCGTTGTTTTCAATGTTGGACTGAAAGTGAATCAGCCCTTGCGGAAACACAAACACGTCCCCTTTGTTCAACACTTTTGAGAACAACTTGTTCTCGGGGTTCGAAGTCACGAAACCAACATATAGTGAGCCTTCCAACACTGTCAGGATCTCGGTTGCACGAGGGTGAAGGTGCGGTGGGTTTTGACCATAAGGTGCATAATCAACACGCGCCAATGAGACACCCAAAGTGTTCAACCCGGCAATCTGTGCCACGTTAACTGCAGTCACAACGGAGCCTTGCTTGTTGCTCGTGTTCCCGACCATGTGGAGGCCAGAGAAGTAGAAGTCCTCTACCACTGCGGTCATTGGGTCTTTGCATGCGAATCCATTGACAAAAACTGCACATATACATATATAGATTTCGAGCAATTAATAACTATGGATTGGCAGTTTGGCACTAATAAGTAACTAGGAACATTTCACTGCACGTATGCATGTGTAATTATACATACCTTGAGATGTCTTGTCAGCGACACAAAAATCCTGGAGCTGGCCCGGGTCCGAGGCAAGAGCATGAGAAGCTGACAAAGCCAAAAGAGCAAGGAGGAAGAACTTTGAAGCCATTTGGATGCAAACGTTGATTCTCGCTAAATCAAGTGTGTGTTTGATCAGGTAGAGAAGAAGTGATTGTGCTCGTGCTGCACAGTGATGCTTGTAAGGGTTGAAAGGAGACCGGTATATATAGGGACATGGAGGAAAATCTTTTGTGTTTGTTTTGTGGGGCGCCTGTGGATAAGAAGGAAATGGTCTTCACTAGTGGCTGTCTAATTCCAAGTCTAAAGCGTGTTCCTGGCCGGCCTTCCAGTGACGGCCAACTAATAGATCCCAATCAGTATTTTAATTTGTCTGCATGCATGGTTTGAACAAGTCATATTCGTACTTGTACTGGCTCTCTTGTCTTGTGTCTTGGCTCCACACTTGGACCAGATGGAACTTGGCGATCCTGCCATCAACCTAAAGGCTTAAAACATTATTAAAGGGCTACCTTGTAAACACAGCTGTAACAGTAACAAAACAGTAACAGAAAATACCTCCGTGCAGGAGCAGGCCAACACGGACGCATCTTGTATGCACCACTCTGCTGCATCTTGGTCCAAACTTCTTTCTTTCTTTCTTCAAGTAGCACTTCGAAGATACTACAGTAGAAAGATACCTAGAAAACCTGATGAGTGACCAAGTGTGGAGCCAAGACATGAGTGACCTTAAGTGTCGTGGCAACCTTGCCTAATATGAGTGACCAAATTATTACCTTGTTATGGAAAGCGTTTAGAGAGGCCTGCATTGGAGTAGGTTAAAATGTGTGAGAACACCGGCAGATCTACGTACCTCGATACCGTACTTCTTTTCTAGAATACGCACGAGCGTGCGTATCATGCATTAAAGAGAGAGGTGTGGAAAAGAGCCCCGTCCACCCCAAAGGGTTTTACACATAGTTACAACACTACTCCACCATTCAGCCAAAAAAGGCCATAAATAAGAGTCAACTACTCACCCTATTCCACCCACCAAGCATAGCCTGGAAGTTCGAGTGATCGTCCTTGAACATTCCTACTAGCTTCCATGCTCTACCCTCGGTCTCAATTCAGGATACAACTGATGCGGCCGAGGGGGAGGCCCCATCAAACACAAACCACATTCATGTGCTTTCATAGCTCCCACAAGAACAAAGCTAGGAGTGTGTTCATGTCTCTTCGTCGCGGATTCGGTGCCTTGCATGAGATGCACCACTCAGACAAGCTGGGCGTCCTGGGAAGGTGCCCACTCTAATTTGCCCAAGGCCGAGAGCACGGCAAACCATACCGATCTCGCTAGCACGCAGGTATGGAGAATGTGGTTTATCGTCGCGTCGCCTTGATCACAGAAGGGGCATGCCGACTGGTGCGGGAGGCCTCGTCTAGCCAGCCGATCAGAAGTCCAACACCGGTTCCGGGCGGCCATCCAAATGAAGAATCAACATTGCAAGGGGGCCTTGGATTTCCAGGCTATATCAGCATATGGCGCGCCCACCAGGCCCTAGAACTTGGCCCGTACGCCGCTGAGAAGGAGCCATTCTCCTCCCGTGCCCATCTGATAGTGTCTCGCGTTGTCGGTACTAGCTGAAAATGCTACACTGCTTGCCCATAGGCCCAAGAACTGCCTCAAGATGGGCTCGTCAATGTCGGGGCCCACGTCCAGTGCCTGCAACACCGTCCTCGAGCTCCTAATCCGACCGGGGATGCGCGCATACAAGTTCGGCGCCAGGTCCGGCCACCTCAGATCTCGAATCGTCCGTTCTCTGGAGCCATGGCCACCTAACTTGTAGTGCAAGATTCATCCAATGCAAATCTAGGATCCCAAGTCCACCCGCCCACCGCAAACCGATGTCCACGAGGGCAGTTTGTACGTGGTCAGCTTCCGCAAGCTGAGGGGCAGCCCCAAGTATCGACAGGGAAACATCTCAATAGCACACCTCGATACCGTACTTAGCTCTATGCACAAAGTCAAGGCACCTCAAAGGACCCTCGTTAAAAATGAAGTGACGAGACGATGATAGTCAAGGGTACCTCCCCTCATAGTTTTGGAATGCATTTTTGGATAGCCTCTTATAGCGTCCCAGGGCTGAAGGCAGTTTCCCACCGGACGGGCTTTGTGTTAGTGTTGGGCGAGGGAACAGTATAGGACTAGATGATACCTCATGCATTGTTGTAGAAGTTGGTTGCAGTATATTCCATATAATTTTGTTGTATGAAACATGACTTTTTGAATTAATAATATGGTAACTAAAACTAGAAACACATAATTTATTTAAAAATGATTATTGTATAGTTCACTAGTAGAAAACAGGGCTTTTGTTCGGACCAGATAAGCCCATTAGTGCCGGTTCATTCATGAACCGGGACTAATGTGAGCATTGGTCCCGGTTCGTACGCTAAAGGCATTAGTCCCGGTTCAAATGAGACCTTTAGTCCCGGTTTGAGACACAAACCGGGACTAAAGGGTGTGATGCGCTTTAGTCCCGGTTCGTATCTCAAACCGGGACTACAGATTAGACCTTTAGTCCCGGTTTGGGACACGAACCAGTACTAAAGGTCCCATTTTCAAACTC
>NC_041380.1:45132660-45145149 GCF_002162155.2 Triticum dicoccoides
TGGTTAAATCTGGTCAAACTACTTATTCAAAAAGTATTAGTGTTACTAAATAATTATTCAATAATATTAGTGTTACTAAATAATTATTTCAATCTTTTTGAATTTTGGTCAAATCTGGTCAAACTGTGGTCAAATAGGGTCAAACTATGGTCAAACTACTTATTTAAGAATATTAGTGTTACTAAATAATTATTTCAATTTTTTTGAATTTTGGTCAAATCTGGTCAAACTGTGGTCAAACTATGGTCAAACTACTTATTCAAGAAATATTAGTGTTACTAAATAATTATTGTTTTTTAGAATAATAGTTTCAAACTCAAACAGTGAAACATGTGACTTCATGCTCAAGCTAAACTCCTAAGGGTTAATACGATTGACATCTTACTATTGTCAGGAAAACAATAAGTGCAGACTTGGAAACGAGGGGGGATAGAACCCAGAAGTTAAGCATGCTCAGGCTGGAGTAGTGAGAGGATGGATGACCGTCCGAAAAGTTAGATAATTTGGAATGATGAGGGGTGATTAGAGATTAGAGGTTAAATTGAGCAGTGATGAGGGTGATTAGAGATTAGAGGTTAAAATAATTCAGAAATTTGAAAATCGGGAAAAAAATTCAAAAAAAAAATCAATTTTTTTTCGGAAAAATTTAAAACAAAATTCATAAAATTTCCTTTAGTCCCGGTTGGTGTTACCAACCGGGACTAAAGGTGGACCTCCAGACAGGGGCCTCGTGGAGGCCATTTAGTCCCAGTTGGTGTAAGAACCGGAACTAAAGGGGGGAGGCTTTACTAACGACTCTTTAGTCCCGGTTCAGGAACCGGCACTAAAGGCCCTTATGAACCGGGACTAAAGGCCGTTATTCTACTAGTGGTTGCAAAAAAAGAAGAATATAAATAGCATAGTATAATAGAAAGGGTTGAAATTTTTCGCATGAATGGTTACATGTTGAGGTGACATGTTTACATGTTAAGAGATCAACTATTTAGTATACAATCTCTACCCATTATAACATTATTCAAGTAGATATAGATCAAGGATGGGCTTGGTTAATTAGCCACGCTTTTCTTAATTAATTAGCCACACTTAGCCATCTTTGGTTTGATTTAAAAAATGGTTTTAAAGACAATTATTGGATGGGATGATACAATAAAAAATGGTATGGATAAGTTTTGAATAAACCATGGTGAACACTAGGCAATCAGTGGCGGAGCTTCGAAGACAAAACTGGGCAGGCCAGCTCAAAGAAAACACAAAAACTTGGCTCCCTGGCGCAATTTGTAGAATGTAAATAACAGTTGTGTGAAAAAAATATCAAGCAATTGCCTAGGTCACCGGCTGGCCGCTGCTTGCTGCAACGTTGCCCCCTGCGACTGGCTTGGACGCGTTGGATCGATCGAGTAGCGAAATTAGCTTTGCTTAGTTAACTGACCTCCGAAGCATAAGTTTTATTAAAATGACAAAAAACCTCGGCGGGCTATGTCCAAGTTTTGCCCCAACGAAGCTTCGCTCCTGCTAGGCATTGTCCATGCCTTGTCCTAAACTCATCATGATGATTATTACTCCCTCCGTCCGAAAAAAGTTGTCCAGAGCTTAGTTCATTTCAAATTTTACAGAAAACTCCTTCCGGTTTTAAATCTAGTGCTAATCCCCCCTCACCTATGCTTCTTCCTCCTTCGACCAAGCGGCCGTCGTAGCCACCGCCGGCAGCCGCCGTAGAAAGAGCGGGCGACCACCTGCGCCGTCGCCCACCTGCGGTTGCTCCGCCGCTGCGAACGTGGGCCGCCTGCACGGAGGCGAGCTGCCCTGCCGCCCAGCTGAGGCTGCTCCTCGAAGGCGACCACCTCGACGGGCGCCTCCTCCTCGCAGCCCTGCTCGCGTCCCTGGCCCTGCTTGTGCCCTGCTCGCCGGTTCCTCACCCCCCGCGGCAACCCCAGCCGCCGCTGCCAACCCCGGTCGCCGCTCCCCTCTTGTGCCTCTTGAAGAATTCGGCAGGCAGGGCAAGGCGGATCTTCCCCGGCGGCGAGACAACCACGTAGACCTGCTGATGCCACTGCCGCCTGCCCTCGACTGCTGATTGCCTCTGCTGATTGCTTCTGCTGATTGCCTCTGCCCTCGACCACCTCGACTGCTGATTACCTCTGCTGCTGCTGTTGGCTGCAGGTGCAGTGCCAATTGCACTATCAATTCAGTGCCGATTGCAGTATCAATTTCAGTTTGTCAATGAAGTACTCCATCAGTGTCAATTGCAGTGTTAATTGGAGTATTAAAATTGTCAATTGCAGTGCTGATCTACTGCTAATGTTATCTGAAATTTACAGTGTTCTGTGTCTGTCAATCATACTCCATTCAGTGTCCTGTGTCTGAAATTTACAGATTTCAAACAAACAGTATCAAACTTAAAGAAACCTAGACAATACTCATGGCCATAATCATGGAAACCTCTATTCTACTTTGCCAAATCATGGGCAGATTTTACAGGATTTACATGACTCATCAGAAACTAAAATACGAACTGAAGTTGCATGAACAGAAAGAGGGAAGAAACAAAAGAAAGGAGCCAGCTCCAAAAATTCAGAGCCAATCTTGCAATGCAATCAAGAGAGAAAAGGTGAGGTGAAGTACCTGTTGTGGATAGGATCAGGGCCATTGGGCACCCTCCTCTCGCTGTTTGGTGAAGTGAAGGTAAGGTGAAGTAACTGAATTCACTAGCATAATCTGAATCAAACAAAGCATAATTTGAATTCACTAGCATAACCTGTTATAGAAACTAGATTGAACCTTCTTTTTTTCCCCGCCCCCGACCCCGACACGCGACGCCTCTGGTACTTCGCCTCTGTTCCTGCGGAAGCTTGATGACATCACATGCTAATAAACCTTAAGGGGTACAGTACTGTATTCTTTTAATCTGATGCTAATAAACCTTAAGGAGTACAGTACTGTATTTCTACTATGCAGCAAGCTACTCCAACACAATATCAAATTCATCTTTTGTTTAGATTCATCTTCTGTTTAAATTCAGTTTATTTAAAACAATGAAGTTTAAATTCAGTACAATATCCTTGAAGTTTAAAAGACCTTGTGTTTTTAGGAAATGCATGAAGTTGAACAAGGAAATTAAGATCCTCCATAAGTACTGTGAACTTGCACTAACTTTTGACAACAGCAAAAATTCAGTTAACCACGACTGTAACTAACACTGTCTTTAGATTTTGACACCAGCAAAAATTTAGTTAACCACTAGTATAAACTGTCTCTAGATTTTGACAGCAGCAAAATTCAGTATGACAGTCTGAATTGAATAGTGGAAATGACCACTATCTCTAGATTTTTGACCACCTTACAATTTCTTGCCTTGACTCAAGCATCCACTGTCTCTAGATTTTTTCCATCAAATGAAAAGTGGAAATGACCAATACTTCAACATTTGCTTAAGATTATTTCCATCAAATGAATAGTGGAAAAATCTAGAGATCTGTGTTTACAAAAAATTGATTAGTGGGAATGCTTCAGAACAGAGATGTACAAAAAATTGATTCAGAATAGCGGGGAGCGGTGCGGATCTGCATTTCTGATCGACAGGAGGGAGCGGCTGGAACCGGCCATTTTGGGACTAGCCATTGCAATTATGCCTTCAGAGAAATTCAGTTAAAATGACAACAATTTCAGTTTTCAGTTTTGACAACAGTATAACATCTTGTCAGTTTTGACAGTGTGTGTAGTTGTTGTGGAGCAAACTACACGCATTTAAGATTAGGAGATAGCAGAAACAGACGGCCGAGGACCAAACCTTGAACTACAGAATCTTCTAACAGAACTTTAGATGTTCTACAGGTCATGTACGATTCCCAAGTTCTAACAAAAAAAATTCAGACAACTCCCAGGAGTACATGACTTGAATTTAAAGGATCACACTATAGACGTGGCTCAAACTATAGAGAGAAAAGCATTTTCCTGCAACCTTTAGCATGAGTATTTCAGAATTGCTAGTGAAATGTCAAACTAGCATTTGGAGATCAAAATGTCCTAGCTCCAAACATGGAAATGTAGAAACAGCCAAATGTAATGCCCTAATGTTCTGAACCTCATTGTTGAATGTCTTGTCAGGCAGCATCGGTGCATTTTCCTGAAGTTTCTTCACCGCAATCACTCTGCCATCATCTGTCACAACACCCTATATTATTAATCCCATAGATACAAAGGTATGAGTACTCCAAATGGACATTGGTGGAAAGGATAGAAGATGTTAAAGGAAAATAACCAAACCTGATAAACGTTTCCGAATGGGCCTCCACCAATCTTCCGCTCCGCGAAGAAATCATTTGTAATTTTCTGGTCTGCTGCTTGCCCCTGATGTGCCAGTCAGCAATGCAGCATTGAGCCTTCACTTCAGTACATGAAAATTTACTGTCAATTTTCAGCAATGCAGCATAAAAGATAAAAAATCGGACTTTCCAGTAGTAAAAGATCAAAATTACTGAATTTTGACTTCCGTAATTACTGGTTTCTCATTGACATTGACCAAGATTACTGAATTTGTTTTCGGTTTTCACAGTTTTGACATTGACCAAGATTACTAAAGAAAAAATCAGTCCAAATCTGTCTATTGTCTTCAACATTGACCAAGATTACACAAAAGCTCAGGCAGTAGCTAAATTTTCCCCACTCTGGTGCACCATAATTTTCCATATCCATTGAGCAAAATTCAGTCCAAATCTGTCTACTGTCTTCAACATTTGCTAATTGTCTACTGTCTTCAACATCTATCAGTACAAATGAACTTCAGCTCAGAACTATAGCATCAACTTGAGCTTACTCTGGATCTGAAGCTCCGGTGAGCTCTGAACTTGAGCACGTGGAGGTGTTGTGGACGCCTTGAGCGCGTAGTGCTCCGGCGAGCTCGACGGTGAGCTCCTTCACCTTGACCACCCGTGCTTCCCAGTGCTTGGGTCGATGACGTCCATGGAGGGGGCGGGCTTCATGGTTGACAGCGAGCAGGTGGTCGGACGAGGGGGCCAGTAGGGGTCGCCGGGTAGTTGGCAGGTGCCGACGGGGAGGGAGGAGCGGAGATTGGAAGGCGGGAGGGGGGAGCGCCATGGCAGGAGAAGAGGCCGGGTTGACGAGGCGGCAGACGGAGAGGGGGGCACTCGAGGAGGAGGCTGACGGAGGAGGTAGACATGGACGGCGGCCGCCATGGCCAGTGGTCCTCGGGGTTGGACGCCTCGCTAGGCCGCCGCGCAAAAATCCAACCTTCGGGCAAAATTCGAAGCTTCAAACGAGGCATGGGGGAAGAAGGTGGCACCGGCGTGGGCGGAGGTGGGGAGGGAGGGGCAAGGCGACGTGGGGCGTGGGGAGGGAGGAAGGGATCGAGGCGACGCGGCGTCACGGCGTCGCCGGCGAGCAAGCAACGAAAGAATGGGGTAGCGAGGGGAAGAATGGGCGGCGTGGAGTGCGGGTTGTGTCGGGAGAAGCTGGGGGTGTTTTCTGCAAAATGTACACGGTGACAACTTTTTCCGGATGGAGGGAGTAGTTGGTTAGATAAAATGTTTGATCATATACTGAACCCACAATCATTTCTCTTTTAAATTTACAAAGTGACTAGAGGAAACATGCAACTATAATGAAACTTGGAGGATTGCAATGGGGTCAACTAATAACCATGTAATATAGTTCACCTTTGCTACCCGAGACGACAAAGAAAATAATAATTGAAACAACTGAGAACATGATTGTTTTTCTTCCATAAATGCCGAATTAGCATAGCCATATAATGGTATTACATTGTAAAGAAACATGTATTACAATCAATGAAAAAAAATAGCACGCTACAGCAAAATAGCGCCGACCTCAAAATATGCTATTAGCGTGCTATATCACGCTATAGCGTGCTATTAGCGAGACATTGTACACCGATATATTTAACGAGGCAATTCTCAATACGCTATAACGTGCTATTAGCGACGCTATAGCGCGCTATTTTTTTCAGTGATTACAATCTTCAATCAAATAAAAAAATTAATGAATCAAATAAACAAATCATGTGGCGTATTCCTAGAACTGAGCTTGAATATGGTCTACCATCTTCTTGTCCACCTGGAAGGCTTTGGCAAGTATATCACCTGAGATGGATGGATTCGATCCAAACACTGTATTGGCTATGGTGATCACTCCAGGATTTTTGCTGCTCAGCGCTGCAATGGCTATCGCCTTGTTGGTTCAGTAGTTGAACTGAAAGTGAATCATCCCTTGTGGAAACACAAACACATCCCCTTTGTTAAGAACTTTTGAGAACAACTTGTTTTCAAGGTTCGAGGTGATGAAACCAACGTAGAGCGAGCCTTCCAGCACGGTCAGGATCTCGGTTGCACGGGGGTGGATATGCGGTGGGTTTTGACCGTAGGGTGCATAATCGACACGAGCCAGGGAGATGCCCAAAGTGTTCAGCCCAGCAATTTGCGCCACATTAACTGCGGTAACTGCGGAACCTTGCTTGTTGCTCGTGTTCCCGGCCATCTGAAGGCCAGAGAAAAAGAAATCTTCTGCCAAGGCAGTCTTTGGGTCTTTGCATGCAAATCCATTGACAAAAACTGCACATACATATCAAGATTTTGAACAGTTAACAACTACATATTGGCAGGCACAAATAAGTAGCGCGAACGTTCCAGCACAGGAATGCATATATGTACCTTGGGATGTCCTGTCAGCGACGCAGAAATCCTGGAGCTGGCCTGGGTCGGAGGCAAGAGCACTAGAAGCTGACAAAGCCAAAAGGGCAAGGAGGATGAACCCTGAGGCCATTTGGATGCGAACGGTTAATTCTCACCAGATCAAGTGCCTTGTGTCGATTAGACAAAAGAGCTGCGGACTAGTTCTTGTGAGTTGTGAACTTGTGATGCTTTGAAGGGTTGAAGGAGACCAGTATATATATGGAAAGGGAACTTGGAAGAGCATTTGTGTCTGTTATGTTGGGGCGCATGTGGATATCAAGGAAATGGTCTTCACCAATTCCCACCTGAGTAACGAGGAAACTGTGTTCCTGGTAGTGGCAGGCCTGCAACGGCCAACTAATCATAGTTGTATATTCATGGTTTGAACAAGTCATGTTCATACTTGTACTAGCTCTCTTGTCTCACCAGATGGAGCTAGCGATGATGCCATCAAACATATTGTCATGGGGAGTACTCCCATGCATACAGCCCCCCTGAAAAACCTGCACACCTAGGCCTACAGTCCATATTTTAAATGCTTCGGCTCGATCTCTCTATGCTACGATTCCTTCTGATTCTCTTGCTGCAAGAGCCACGACAGCCGCCGGCCTGCCACACGGCCGGCGCCCAGTGGACATGCTCACTAAATTTGTTCAAGCTCTTGTATTTGTTTAGATTCCCATGTCCCTAAGTTTTTTTTAACGAACTCATGTTTCACAAGAAAAATTGTCACTAGGGTAGGTGCTCTGAGATTTTATATAAAGATATATAGACTTGGCCCGGTTCATATGGTAAACTAGACCAAAAATCACACGAAGGCTTAATTGATTACTAAGGAACAATCAAGCTAAAACCCTAGCTGTGAGCACACAAAAGGACATAGCAACCTGATATATCTTGACCTCCACCACCTACATGCCCTCTACATGGAGATAAGTGAGCGGGATCTTCGAAGACGCTTCCAAGAAGGAAAAGTGATGCATGTGGGTGTCATCGCCGCCGGTATCGACCCCATGTCTATCACTAAGACTGTCGGCTAAAACCGTCCACGACCCCGCTCCTCCTTCCATCAAAATAGGGGTATGGTCTGGCCACACCAATAGCCACGACGAAAACTTAAGAAACGACCAACCATGGTCTAGTGGAAAGGACGAACCATTGACGACTATTCCAAAGGGAGATGGTGTCACTGCAACATCGTCATGGTGTGCCCATTCGTCCTCATCGAAAACAAGGCTTTCACCCATATGCATGTGACCATCCACCTAACTTAACACTTGGGTAGGGGCCCTATCATTGCCAACTGAGAGCAAGTTGCAGCCCGCATCACACCGACAACAACAAACCATGGTCGTCGAATCTGAGAGCATGCTGATTAAGACAGAACATCACCTTGGACACAAGACCTCACTGACGCAAAAAACCACCACCACACGGGGCCGAACCTCGGCAACAACAAACCAACAAGATCCCAACCGCGACCAACCACAATACCAATGTTCACTACCCTACCGCGATATGAGGAACATTAGTAGGAGGGAGGGTCAACCGACAGCTGTCACCACAATCACTACAACACCACCACCAGTGCTGGACTGGCTCCGACCGTGCCACCACCATATGTGCTAGCAACAAACCCGAACGACCTGCCAGAGCCAGTTAGCACCGCAGCGGCAAGAGCCGCATGTGACCAAATCAAGTGGAGAAGCGATGCACAACTGCATCAAGGTGCTAGAACGGACCGATGCGGCACCACCCACATGCGCCGGCACCAAACTCGCACCAGCTCAGATCATATCTGCATTGGCTCATATCAGACCCGCACCAGCGTAGATCAATGTAAACTTGCTAAAATCATCCATACAGCTGACATAATATGCATGCCTGCCAAGAGAGATACAAGCCTCCCCCCACACACCGGAGAACACAAGCTCAAGAGGGGTCGGTACTAGACATCGGGTAAGGTAATTGGTGACTCTTTGTCTTTTTTGTAGAATCGTGCACTCGGTCGATGTCTAGCTCTCCATGAAAGGGTAGCTTATTATTCCTCACTTGTTGACCAATAGAAAAGGATGGATGACCATTACGTTTGTGCTACCGTTTTGAAGTTAGTTTGGTTACTGAAAGCCCACTTATTGGACGCCCTATATGGAATCAAGGGGTAGTGAGCTCCTTCACATCTGCCTTGATGTCTTATTCTCCTTGTTGCCTGACCCTTGATCAAAAAGTATTTGAGGCAAAATTCAAGATAAGCCTTCTTATCACTGGGGAGGCGTTTAATGGAAGAAGTACTAGGAACATGTAATGTGTTTTGTAGATGAAGTTTTCAGTGAGGGATTTTATAACCGGAATGACCAATGTAATAAATGTTCATACCTAATCCACTCGTGGTGTGCACATGATCTGTCCGCGATACCGGTTGGTATGGAAGAACTGCTGCGCCGCGGGAAATCCTTCTCTATACAAGTTCTCGTACGAGGTTTTTGAACAGAACTTCGATAGGCGAGAGGTGTAAGCACCGCGAGGTGTGAAGCGATCTCGTACTAAACAAATGGAAATTTACTTTTGTTTTGTATCTCTGAAATAGGAGTGAAAAGAAATCAGCTCATCCACCGCTAACTAAACAGGGCGAAACTAGCTTTTCTTTGGTTTCCCTGGGTCCATGTTGGGAAAAAACCTGCTCTTTTCCCGCAAAAAGTCTATCATACTACGTGGCGCAACACGCGACATAGGTAGTAAAGTAGTGATTTTGGGCCCAATTCATACTTCTTTTTTGATTGGAATTCTTATCCTAGTTCGGCCTACTCCCGAGATGTTAGCCTTCAGCCTGATTACATAAAGCATAGCACTTCTGATCGATTTTTGAATCCACGCACCGCCACTATAGGTGGGCGTTTGGCATAAACCAAAATTTTGGTTTCTACCATTCAGTTTTTTCTTAAATTCGGCTAGTGAATCTAAAAACTGAAAATGGCAACTCGATGTAGCTAACCGAAATTTCAGTTAACCGATTAAATCGGCGGCGGTTTTTGGTTTATACCGATTGGACCTGGCTTAACTAACCTGTTGCGCTGGGAAGGCGACAGTGGCATCCTCTTATGTAGCAAAAATTATGTGCCTAACTTCCTCAGCCAGGCGAGGTGGGACTAATATCCATGGGACTTCGCACACTCGCTCGCCGGCTAGCTTCGATGCGTTGGTTGGCCCACGGTCCACACATATATATGAGACGTCGCCGCGCATGGGCTCGTGGGCTATCAAGCTTTGTGGACTTTAGAGCGAAGTCTGGTTGGGGTACGAGAAAATTGGAGGAGAGCATCGTTCGTGATGTTCGAGGTCAGTCTGCGTACTGTCGACGGCAAGTTCGTTTTTTTTCGGCTAACCGGAATAAAAACTGAACAAACCGAACCTAATTCGGTTATTAGAAGTAAAAACCAAATTTATTTGTACCAATGACAAAAACCAAAAATTTGGTTTTTCCGGTTTCGATTTCGGTCCAGTGTTCAGTTCATCGGTTTTTATGCCCACTACAAGTTGCCACATCCTCCACCTCGTTCGTGTGGTGTGCCACAGCCGCCTCCGCTTGCACCTGTGTTGACAGAGGTTTTGGAGCTGCCCCACATACTCATTTTTATGCGGCAGACAAGACAACAAGATGCAAGAGTGCCACTAAGTTGGCCTTGTACGAGTAAAAATCGTCAATAGGAACGACGTCAATGTGAGCATCTAGAGTAGATACAAATGGGTAGTGCTCCATTCAACACCCTACTACATCTCCCTCCAACCTATGTTCCCTCTTTCTTCTACAAGTGGTTAACGATATAGTAGTATAAAGATACATGTTCAAGTTGGTGGATTTTCTCAAAAAGAAAAACTTACTGAAATTTCAAGGAAGGAGGATCACAAAGGAACAAGGATACTGAAGAACACTATTTGTTTCGAGAAATAACTAAGGTCCAACTGTATATATTACTCAAAGGCTAACCAATTTCTAAAAACAAGCAACTCACCAAAGATTACATGGGCATGTTTGCACATGAGGTCGGAATAAGTATTGTTGCCATGAGGAGACGAAAACCTTGTCAACCGATTCTTGAAACCACGAGCCCATAAGGGGAACTCTGGGATAATTTTCTTCACCACAAAAGAGTTTCTTTTTCTTTCGAAAAGGGGGTTAAACCCCTGGACTATGCATCATATGATACCCACATCCATCTTTGATAAAAAAGTGTTATCAAAATATCAGAATTAGTAAAATAAAGGCTCAACACAACTGGGTGATGACAAGATTACATGGCTCATACATATGGTCTATTACTAGATCACTTTTCAAACCAGTTGAGTGTATCTCGTGCTACCGTCTTCCAACGGCTGCACCCAAAGGCCATAGCGTGTGATCCTCTACACACTGCAACAGTGCAACACGACATACGGATTATTATGTAGCACGAAAGATAGCCTACAATTTTTTGAAAGTTACGTTATGTTAAACACACAATCATTATGGCAATTTCAAATTCCCCAAAGTAAGGCACACACTCCCATGCAGATATGTGCCTTAATTGTAGGATGAACCAAGCCGGGAGAATTCCCAACATATTGGTTATGCTAGATGGTGGAGGTAGGTTAAAAACTATGTGGATCATATGCCAGGTAAGAGCTACAAAATGGCCATGAGATATAAAGATGAGGAATCGATTCCTCCTTGTCGCAAAAACAATACTCTTGAAGCCCTGACATCTGCGCTTAACCATATTATCCTTCATTTGCATCACACCACGGTAAGATATACTACCAGAAAAACTTGTTTTGCCGACGGCCGTATCTATGCCGATGGCCCCCGTCGGCATATATGGGCATACCCCGACGGCCCAACTAAAGCCGTCGGCGTAGAAAGGCCGTCAGCGTATAGCCATCTATGCCGACGGGGCCGTCGGCATAGATAAGCCGTCAGTGTTTCTCCGAATATACCGACGGGGGCCGTCGGCATAGAGCAGGCCGTGGGCATATCGCGTGGGCCTGTCTACCCGGGCGGCGACGGCAGTTTGACGACGTCAGGCTACGCCGACGGGCTAATGGTGGTCGTCGGCATAGCTACGCCGACGGCCTGGCCGTCGGCATAGCTATGCCGACGTCATCGATCTGCCGCGTCGCCACGTCATCGATCCGCGTCGTTCGCCGGTCCCGTGGGGTGGCATTTCTATGCCGACGGCTAGGCCGTCGGCATAGGCCTGGCCCATGGTTTTTGCCACGTCATTGATCCCCGCCCTACCCCACGTCATCGATCCAGGGCTCTACCGTTCCGTGGCCGTAGCTATGCCGACGGCTTTGCCGTAGGCATAGATTTCTAATAATATTTTTATATTTTTTGTATTTTCTCTTATTATTTTTTATTTTTTGTGAGAACCAATAAACATGTTTAATATTTATGTGTCTGGAAAAATGCACCTTAAAATAATGAAAAATATATATACCTATGCCGACGGCTTGGCCGTCGGCATAGGCGTACACGTGGCACACAGATATATGCCGACGGCTAAGCCGTCGGCATATACTCACCTTATCCATCCCCTGGGGCGCCCCGTCCACTCGTTCTCCTCCTCTCTCCCCGACCCCCCGCGCCTCCCAACCGCATCGCCGCCGCCGCGCGCCTAGGCCTCCACCCGCCCACGCCACCGCCTCCTCACAACCCGCGCCACCGCCGCCGCCGAACCCCGCGCCGCCTCGCCTCCACCCGGTCCAGCCCCGCCCCGTGCCGCGCCGCCGAACCCCGCGCCTCCTCACA
>NC_041380.1:45145737-45152512 GCF_002162155.2 Triticum dicoccoides
CCTCCTCGACCCTGTGCGGCGCCGGCGGCGGTCCCGAGCATGGCTGGCCGTAGCTCTCGCCGGCCCGCACCCCTGCTGTGTTGGTCGGGCTTCTCCGGCCGGCCCAACCCCGCCCCGGCCCTCCCGTCACCTCCACCGCCGGCCCCTGCCTCCAATGCCACCACCGCGACGCCTCTCTGCCTGGTGAGCTAACACTTCTTTTTTTTCTTCATTTTTTTGCATTATTTAGCTACTGTTGGATGTATGAATGGATGCATGGATGGATGTTGGATGTTGTTAGGTTGCTAGATGGATGAATGTTGTATGTGTCTTAGATGGATGGAGGAATCTCGGCAAAACGAATTATTTTGCTACGGTTAGGTTGCTAGATGGATGAATCTCGGCAAAATGAATTATCATAGTTAAAAAAGCAACTTGAGTCACTTAGTTTATAAAATTGTTAACGAAGATTTTATTTTCAGTTTGTGATGTTGTTAAGTAGCTATGTGAGATGTGCTTCAAATTTGGGATATGATAAGTGGTTATTTCATCATGATGATCTTGCTAAAAAATTTGATGTGTCAATGCTTAATGTGAGGTGATGACCTAAATTGCGGTATGATTAGTTCTTCCAAATTTGACAGTTGACAAAATATGATTTTTCTTTATAGTTTAAAGTGTCAATGCTTAATGTGAGGTGATGACCTAAATTTTTTCCACTCGGTGTAATTAACAGGATTTGTGGTGATCTTCGTGGAATGATTGTCGACGTTGGAGGTGTTGGTCCACGATCGTCCCTCTACTTTGATCGACTACATCGGAGGGTGAGCAACAATTCCATGACCTCGTCCACTTTTTTTCCATGTCACTAGATTAAATTTTCACATCAAGTCGCGTAACCTAGGTCTCCCGTCCGAAAGGGTTGCATCGATAAATATGCATTCAATTGCATATTTATCACCGCAGCTCTTTCGGATTGTCCGGCGTTTTCCATGGACAGCCCGAGGATGTGTAGATTGGGTATGTTCTCCATGTTCTACCCCGTTCCGAGACAGGATTTCGGCGGCGCCTCCCCGTTGTTCTCCGGAGCACATTCTCTCGGCTATTTGCCGAGACGTGTATCTGGAGAACAGCGGGGAGGTGCTGCCGAAATTTTGTCTCGGAACGGGGTAGAATGGAGAACGTACTCAATCTACACATCCTCGGGTGGGATTAGGACCCATCTTTACCTATTAGAGATGTAGGTGGATTAAATGCGGTAGAAACTAAAAATTTGATGTGATTAATTTAAGTGAATCCTTAATTATGTTGTGTGGGCTGCAAAAAAGCAGAGGATGGCAGATAATCAGTGGATGTACAGTGGTTTTATCCGTTGGAATCGAGTAACATCAGAGTGGATCGCGAAAATCGATGTGTATTTGAAGGAGATATTCCATCATCCAATGAGAATTATCCCACCATGCCCCTGTGCGAGATATATGCCAAACATGAGTGAGCACCTTCGCACGCACGGATATATGCCAAACTTTGACATGTCGCCGATAAACATAGCCGAGCAGGACCGTGGTAGAGAGGAGGTGATGCGACAACGCATCGATGGATATGAGGACGACGCGGTCAGGGACATACTAGATGATGTCATTGTTGCAGAAACGGCAAATGCGACACCTTTAGAGAATGAACCGGAGGAGCCGGAGGCAACCGCAAAGGCCTTCTTGGAGGTCTTGGCCTCGTCAAAGAAACCTCTTTATGCGGGTGCGAAAATATCTCAGCTGGATGCCATCTCGCAACTGATTGCAGTCAAGGCTGAGTACGGCTATAGCCAGAAATGCTTCGAAGCATTCCTGGGAGTATGGGCTAATAGCCTCCCTGAGGGTCATGAACTGCCAAAAAGCATGTACGGTACAAAGAAAATCATGAAGGCACTCTCTATGGATTATGAGAAAATAGATGTTTGCCCGAAGAATTGCCTTTTGTTTAGGCACGAGTATGCGGATGACAAGTACTGTAGGAAGTGCGGTTCGTCTCGGTACATTGAGGTGGTCGGTGAGGATGGTGAGAAAAAGCAGCTAACCATCCCCGTTAAGGTTCTTCGGTATCTTAATTTTATAAAAAGACTGCAGCGCCTTTTCATCACGAAGGAGTCTGCCAAAATGATGAAGTGGCACAAGGAAGGTATAAGGTACAATCCAAAAAAATCGTACATCCATCGGGAGGGGAAGCATGGAAGTCATTCGATGAAGAATACCCCGAGGAAGCAGCCGAGGCTGGGAATGTCAGAATAGCCATATCAGGTGATGGGTTGAATCCATATGGTATGTCGTCCAATCCATACAGCTGCTGGCCTGTGTTTGTAATTCCGCTCAATCTTCCTCCCGGTGCCCTAATGCAACGGAAGACCATGTTCTTGTCGCTCATCATTCCGGGGCCTGACTACCCGGGGAAGCAATTGGGTGTGTTTATGCAGCCGCTTGTGGATTCTTTGCACCATTCTTGGTACTTTCCAAGGTTGACATACGACCGGGATCTGCAGAGAAATTTCTTGATGAAAGTTTGGTTGCACTATTGCATGCATGACTTTTCGGGCTATGCTCTATTCTGCGGATGGTGTACAAGTGGTAAGATGCCATGCCAAGTGTGCATGCAGGCTCTGCGAATGATTTGGCTGAGTAAGGGTGGCAAGTATGTAGCCTTTGACCTGCATCGACAGTTCCTCCCTCCAGACCATCCAGACAGGGAAGACAAGAAGAACTTCACGAAAGGCCGGGTTGTTCATGAAGTAACCGAGATTCCAACATTTTCGGGGGCAGATGTTCTTGCTCAGCTAAAAGCTCTCAAGCCTAAAGTCAAAGGCAAAGGCAAAGCCAAAGCCAAAGGCTTCGAGGGATATGGTGAGACGCACAACTGGACGCACATTACCCCCTTCTCGCAAATTCCCTATTTCAAGGACCTCAAACTTAAAAGAATGTGGCAGAGTCCCTTTTCCACACGATCCTCAACATTCCTGATAAGACGAAGGATAACGTAAAAGCTAGAGCCGATCAACAGAGAATTTGTGATAGACCACGCCTGAACATGAAGCCTCCCACAGGCGGTCGAAAAAACTGGTTCAAGCCAGATGCTGACTTTGTCCTTAAACCGCCAAAAAAAAGAAGTACTTATCTGGCTGAAACAAATTTTGAAGTTCACCGATGGTTATGCATCAAATATAAGTAAGTGAGTCAATCTTTCAACAGGCAAAGTGACCGGCCTGAAGAGTCATGACTACCATGTATGGATTGAGCGGATAATGCCGGTGATGGTTCGAGGCTATGTCCCCGAGCATGTCTGGCGAGTGCTTGCCGAGCTTAGCCATTTCTTCCGCACGCTCTGTGCTAAAGAAGTAAGTAAAGAGGTGATTGAAAAATTGCATAAGAAGGCACCGGAGTTGATAGTCAAGCTAGAGAAGATCTTTCCGTCAGGCTTCTTTACTCCGATGACACATCTCATTCTGCACCTCGCGAACGAGGTATTGTTGGGGGGCCCCTGTGCAAAATCGCTGGCAGTACGGCCCTGAGAGGCAGAACAAGCATATCCGACGGAAATGTGGAAACAAAGCTAAGATTGAAGCTTCCATAGCTGAGGCAGTTATCCTAGAGGAGGTGTCAGACCTCAGGACATCATACTATCCAGACCATGTTCCCCATCTGCATAACAAGGTGCCTCGATACAATATAGAAGAGCCCAAGTATCAACCCAGGCTCGATCTATTCAACGCGCAAGGTGGGAGGGCTGGGGCCTCGAAATCTTATAACATGCCACGACAAGAGTGGGAGGACCTCATGTTCTATATCTTGCACAACATCAAGGAAGTTGAGGAAGTGTGGATGCGGTAATACCACTACACCATTCCTTTATGTCTTCCACATCATCATGTTTCATGTTCACTTAGTCCCGGTCTAACACCGCTTATCTTTTTTTAGTGATTTCGTTCAAGAGGAATGGACGGGAGTGAATCCTCCTACTGAGGCGGAGGCACTTACTCTTCTCCGTCATGGAAACCCTGGACGTAAAAATTTTGTTGCTTGGTTCATGGAGAAAGTAATTTTCCACACTCCCCTATTAAATACCTACTTCAACATTTATTAGTTAACCGAACTAATGCACGCAACAATTTCCATTATACTTGTAGGGAAAAGATCCGAACATATCTATGGATGATGAATTGAGATGGGTTTCCATGGGTTTTGACCCTGCCGTCATGACATGTAAAAAGTATGATGTGAATGGGTATCGCTTCCATACAGAGGAGCACCAAACAGCCGCCCCGATCCCAAAACTATAAATACTGGAGTGTACACTCCCGGTCAAAATTCAGTAGACTACTACGGAAGGGTACAAAATATATACGAGGTTAAATTCCGCGAGGGGCGTGATACCCTAAGTCTGCCTGTGTTCAAATGCCGATGGTTCGATCCGCGGGAGGGGGTAAAACATACGCCTTCCATTGGTTTGGTCGAAGTTAAACCATCAACCATCTATGCCGGAGCCGATCTCTTCATTGCGGCTACCCAAGCTACACAAGTATATTATCTGCCTTACCCATGCCAGAAAGTGTATCTAAAGGGTTGGGAAGTTGTGTTCAAGGTGTCGCCACATGGTAAGCTACCAGACCCGAATGAAGACGATTACTACAACATTAACCCCATGACATACGAGGGAGTGTTCTATCAAGAGCAACCTGATGATGACGATGATGATGTGGTTAGAAACGATGACGCTAGACCATTGGGTGATGATGATGTGGACCCAAATGTCGACGATGCACGGAATGATGGTGAGACCATTATCAATGAAAATGACATACTTATGCTAGAAAAGTTAAACAAAGACGCTGACGACGAGGAAGAGCCTCCACCTCCGTCGGACAACGAAGATGATATGATTGATAGTGATGATGAGACGGACCGAGAAAGAGGTTACAACAGTGATGATTCATATGGGTTCTAGCAGATGTACGTTTCAAGTATTTTTTTCTATAGTTTAGGAATATGCCTTTTTATGCATTTTTATTAATGTGTTTATTGTCATGCCTTTTCCTTCATTTCATTAATTTACTAATTGCTTTTTGGCGGTGACGACCTGGGCTTCGGCGTTCTTGGCGGTGACGACCTCCGTGGTGCTCGACGTCCTGGCGCTTAAGCCTTTGGGTCACATTGTGGCGGTCTTGGTGGTGATGATACTTATATGCTTGTGATGTTTCTTATTGTTGTTTGTGAGATTCTTATATGCTTGGTGGTGATGATACTTATATGTTTATGCTTTGCGATGCTTCTTATGATGTGTGATGATGAATTTGTTGTGTGATGCTGCTGGGCCAGCTGTTATGTGATGCATATATTTGTTGTGTGATGCTGTATATATTCAAATGAATTGAGCTGAAACAAAACAGAAAAAAGAAAAAAACAGACAGAAACTATGCCGACGGCTAGGCCGTCGGCATAGAGCTGCCGTGAGCTCCCAGTGGCTGCCACGTGGCAGGTCCATGCCGACGGCTTAGCCGTCGGCATAGTTTCAAACTAAGCCGACGGCTAGGCCGTCGGCATTGGCCTGCTCCAGGAGCTCCCAGTGGCTGCCACGTGGCGGGTCTATGCCGACGATCTAGCCGTCGGCATAGTTTCAAACTAAGCCGATAGCTAGGCTGTCGGCATAGACCTGCCCCAGGGGTGACGCCTGCTCGCCACGTGGCACGTCTATGCCGACGGACTAGTCGTCGGCTTAGTTTGAAACTAGCCGTCGGCATAGACGTGCCACGTGGTGAGAAACCGTTGGTCAGCACTTGACGGCGGCCGCCGTTAGGCGATAACATTGCCGACGGCCAGGGCCGTCGGCATAGATGTACGGACACCGTCGGGATAGGGCCTATGCCGACGGCCTTTCTATGCCGACGGCCTTCCTGGCTACGCCGACGGATATGTTGCCGACGGCCCTATGCCGACGGGGGCCGTCGGCATAGGCCTGTCCCGACGGCCATTCAGGGCTATGCCGACGGCCAGGGCCGTCGACATAGGGTGCGATTCCGGTAGTGATACCACATGAATAACATCATGTTTAAACGAACTTTAACCTTCCAAATGTACAGTGAATGGAATGATTCCCTCAACATACATGGATTTGAGGATGAACACTTCAGAAGAGTGCAACTTCCAGTTGAACACATCACGTTCGTTCAATAAGTTTATTGACATCAACTGCTGAACTAGGTGAAGCCACACAGTCCATTGTTACTTCCTAAACATATCCATACTTTTATAGCTTTGATGCTTTAATATCACTACATTGGCATGATTTTATGATTGAACTGAAATAATATACTAATAAAGTGTCCAACACTATTTTCTATTTTCAATGTTGTTGGTTTCATAAAAACACATATTCTAAGCTCACGAGGAAAATAAAAGAAAAATATGAGAATTATTTTTGGACCGGAAGAGCACCACAACCAAGGAGCGAAGTCACGGTGGGGCCCAGGAGTCCCACGTGACCTAGGGTTGAAGCACATGGGCAGAATATCCCCTTGTCCCTATCTCTGGTACCTCAGAATTGAATATATCCACAGAACGTGTGTAAATATATCACAATTTACCATCACCAATACTTCCCATTCAGAGACTATCTCATATGTTATGTTATGATACTATGTCGAAAGGTAAATTAATCACCATATTCATGACCATTGATCCCCGTTGCTCGATGATTATGTGTGAGTAGTCAACCCGCTAAACTATGGATTCATAGAATTAGCAATATGTAATGT
>NC_041380.1:45152820-45158319 GCF_002162155.2 Triticum dicoccoides
TCTTTAATATGCTCAAATGAGCTACCTAAAATGAGTGTGATCCATTTGATTTATTATAGTGGTGATTATACTTATGTGATGAGTTGTTACTTTATGATCAGTTTTTTGTGATGCTTATGTTTGATTTACGGATGTATTATCCTCTCGACTGGTTAGTTATTCATTGCTCAGTTTAGAGAGATGATCAGTAGTGTGAGTGGTATGCATTAGTTGGGTTTCTTCTTGCAATTTAACTACCTTGGTGATAGTAAGAGGAGAAGTCTTGTACTATGTTATTGCCACTGAGGATAAAAAGATAATAAATGTTCTGTCTCGGTGATGAGCTAGAAGATTAGGTGAATATGATCGAATGTATGCCATCTTACTCAAATCAATGCTCTTTTTTATTACTTGACACTCGAAGATGCATTATGGATTTTGGTGTTTGAGTTCAGTATTAGTCATACGTGCATGACAGATTTGGTCCATGGATTCATGGACATGATGCCTATATAATATCATCTCGTCACATATGAAATTTTCTATCATCAGTATGTAATATTTTATACACGTATATCTTTATGTCACTCACATGCACCATTGCTTTTGGAAGAGTTCTATTGGCGATCCTATGAACCCAGTTCCATTTTACCTTTCCAACAACTTTATATGCACTTTAATTTTGTGCCATTTATTATTATATACTTAGAAAAATAATTTCAACCACATTATACATTAATTCCTTATTGCAACTAGCAAAGCTAGACCCTCTTTACAATTGTTTTGGGGGGGGGGGCACAAGTGGAGTTTTATTGTGTTTCAGGGTTGAGGATTGGTGTGGAGAACAGTGCTTCCGCCGATTGATACCTTGGTTGTCATCGAGGTAAACTAGCCTTCTAGCTACAAACCATTCCACATGCATGGGGCTCAAAAAACATGCTAACTTGTGTGATTCATTTGGAGCAAATATCCATTTACGCTCGGTCAAATCCTGACGAAACTAGATATTCAACGAGCTTTTCATTATACTAAAACAACGAAAACCTCTTCAGGTTGTACACTTTTATATATGGAGGGATAGTAAATAGTTAGAGGTGAACCATTAATTAGCCATGCATCCTCCCAATTTTTTTGTTGAATGTCCATTCCCAATAGGGAACAATCCTCTCCGAAAGAAAGTCAGTTTGACCCGCATCAATCCTTTCCAAACGGGAAGTTCCAACGGCTTCGTTAAGGCTTGAGACATGGTCTTAGACTGAATGTTGATGTTTGTTTCTTTGCAACTCTTGCTAAAGGCCTTCCTCAGTAAAAATCTTCGGCATCCATTTATTGAGCCACAATTGTTCTTAATTTCAAAGTTCTCAATACTAAGTCCGCCCTGATCCTTTGGTATGCTTAAGTCCTACTTAGGTATCCGATAGTTCCATTTATGCTCGTGCATATTATCAGAAGAATCGATATCTAGAAGGGGCAAAGAATAAACTTCATATTGACAGTTTAACTAGATCATGCTCCATAAAGATAATGGCGTCATCATACACATACAGCAATCCACTAGGTGCGGGTCCAGGACACTAACTTGAATATCATCCTTGGCCCTAGATATGAGGACCGCCATCATGTCTGCAAAGTTGTTGAATATAATAGGTGACAATGGGTCACCTCGCAGCAGTCCCTTTTGAATTCAGCAATAATGACTGATGACATCATTTACCTTCACCGCAACACTGCCATTGGAATTTCACCAAACACATAATTTCAGATCGCACTAACTTTTGATCTCCCAACCATGAACGACATGCAATGTTGGAAGCTCCTCTATATCAATTCATGACCTCCAAACTATCTTGCTTTGATACACTTGTTAGAAATTTCAGGTGCACTTCGATCATTCAATGATAAGCAGACATATCAATATGAGTCTTTGATCACCCGACAATAAGCGGCCATAGCAATATGAGCCAGAGATATTTTTTTGAGTAAGTTTAGTATGGAATACATGATCATTAGTTTTCACGTTTATATAGTGACTCAAAAAAGAAGTCTGAAATACCATAATTCACTCCTGATAGGAGTTGAACCCGGCTCGACAAGAACATACCACCAAGTCCTTACCACACCAGGCTACAACCAATTATTGATAACGTCTCAAACTAAATGAAGAAAAAGCACAACTATAATGGCACTTGCCCTGTAGTGTTTGGGTCAAGTTCCCCTTTTCTAATCGAGATGACTAAGAAAATAGTTATTAGAACAAGTGAGGACATTGTTGTTATTCTTCCATGAAAGCTTGATTAGCATAGCCGTACATTAGAATTACATTCCAAGTAAACACACCAAATAATCTTTTGTTAAAGAACAAATGAATCAAATAAGCAAATCACCAGATGTATGTCTATCTAGAATTGAGCTTGGATACGGCTTACAATTTTCTTGTCCACCTGGAATGCTTTGGCAAGGATATCATCTGAGATGGATGGCTTGGATCCAAACGCTGCATTGGCTATGGTGATTACTCCAGGGTTCTTGCTGCTCAGCGCCGCAATGGCTATCGCTTTGTTGGCTCCAATGTTGAACTGAAAGTGAATAAGACCTTGCGGAAACACAAACACGTCTCCTTTGTTCAGAACTTTCGAGAACAACTTGTTCTCGGGGTTGGAGGTGACAAAACCAACATAGAGCGAGCCTTCCAGCACCGTCAGGATTTCGGTTGCGCGGGGATGGATGTGGAGTGGATTTTGACCATAGGGTGCATAATCAACACGGGCCAGGGAGATGCCCAAAGTGTTCAAGCCAGCAATCTGTGCAACATTAACTGCGGCCACAGCGGAGCCTTGCTTGTTGCTCGTGTTCCCGGCCATGTGAAGGCCAGAGAAGTAGAAGTCTTCTACCATGGCAGTCTTCGGGTCTTTGCATGCAAATCCATTGATGAAAACTGCACATACATATACAGATTTTCAAGAGTTAGCAAATACACATTGGCACCAGTAAGTAGCTTGAACATATCACGGCAGGCATGCATGCATGCTAATGTTGCGTGTTTGGTTATACGTACCTTGGGATGTTCTGTCGGCGACACAGAAATCCTGGAGTTGGCCTGGGTCGGAGGCAAGAGCACGACAAGTGGACAGAGCGAATAGGGCAAGGAGGAAGAACTGTGCTGCCATTTGGATACCAATGTTGATTCTCCCAAAATCAGGTGTGTGTTTGATCAAGTAGAGAGAGAACGAGTTATTGTGCTGCGTACTGCTTGTGCCTTCGAAGAGTTGGAGACCGGGTTATATAGGCATGGGAGAGGTGGCTTTTCTGTTGGAACGTTAACGCATGTGGCTATGAAGAAAATCTATCTAATTTATAATAAGGGAGTAACCAGGAACAAGTCTAAAGCGTGTACCTAGCAGGCGGCAGGCTTTCTTGCGACGGCTAACTAATTGATCCTACTCCCGTCTATATTGTACTCCCTCCGTCCCAAAATTCTTGTCTTAGATTTGTCTAGATACGGATGTATCTATGATAGAGGGAGTATGCGGTTTGAACAAGTCATGCTCGTATTTGTACTATCTCTCTTGTCTCACCAGATGGAATTGGCTTCAACCTATTATTATGAGTGCTCCCATGCGTACAGCACCCCCCGAAAAGCTTTAAAAATATATTTTTTTCGTCCTCAGGTTGATTAGCTAAGACTAATCTGAATCAGATGGCCGATTGATTTGTCCCTAACCTGCATACTTAAGTCTAGATATAAAAAGCTTGGGGTCTCTCTATGCTATGATTCCTTCTCCTACTGTCAGAATCACAGCGCTCTGCCAAATGGCAGGCGCACGTCTTCTGTAAATTTGTTCAAGCTCCTGTTTTTATCAAGATTTTCATGTCCCTAAGTTTTAGGAACAAACCAGCATATAACAATTCCATTGGCCATTTATATTCTTTCTTTCTCCTTTTTTTGCGAATATTCTTTATTTGTTTGTTTGTTTGTTTGTTTGTTTCTCCCTTTCTTTCTTCTACTAGCTAGTAGTTGGAGGATACAGTAGAAAGATACCTTACATTGTTTCTTATTTTGTTTATCTGAAGTAGAATTTTGAATCATTATAAAATCTGTACCAAACCCTTAAGATCTGTTGAGTTCAAACTTAAGAAAGATCACGAAATTGGTTCATGCAATTTCCTCAACATGCTAGTGATATAGGATTCCCTGTAAGTTCGTGCTCCAGGTATTTTACTTGGGATTCCAGTTTGAGAATCTTTAGCTGAAATAATTATAGAGTATATCGCGATCTAAGCACTAATGATCTACATTGTCTAAAAATGAATTTTCAATCGGGGAATGAAGCTTGGGAATATGCCGCCCATAATTTTTGGTAAATGTGGTGTTATCTCTGTGTTAAGCGAGTTAAATCTCAGTTCATATCATACTCTGTCAAAGTGTGGAGCCAGAGGTATTGCTGCAACCGGAGGTAGATGCCTATTATTTGTGTTTCGTGATGGATGGCATTGAAGGGAAATGGATCTAAAATGTCACCTTCTACAGTAGTAAGATTTCAGGTTGAAATAGGTGTTGTTGAATGTTAGGTGTTTCTTGTAAGAATAATTAGCATCGGTCATTGACCTTCCATAGTATGGTAATACTTAATATTATGTGCTTTGATTCATGTTGCATGGTATATAGGGCATATTTAGACGCTCAACCACGTAGACTAGCATGAGGGGCGACCGCGTAGGCGATCGCGTAGGCGATCGCGGCGGCGGACGCGGGGAAGATCGCGGAGGGCCGGCCACGGCGGCGACACGGTCGACCTTGTCTTGTCAGGGACATGGCAGTCGGTTCTGGGCCCTCGCCGGCGAGGAGTCCGAGGACTCCGACGAGGAAGAGATCCGGGACGGAGACAGTTTCGGGGCGGGTGAGTACTCCCCAACGCCTAGTGATCACATCTGCGAGGCATTACGGATTGGATACTCCGAGGAGGAGGCGGCTGGACTAGTTGAGGAGATCGTTCCGGTGACTGATCGAGCTTGGGATGGACTGGGCAAGGCGGACGCGGTCGAGGTACTCCGGCGGGTTGTGCATCGACGAACGGCACCGTCGGCGATTCGTCCTTGGAGAGGACCTCTACCTAAGGTACGTCTCCCATCTCTTACCCTTGGCGATTTTTTAGGCTCGTGGAAGGTAGTCAAAGCTTGCCGGAATAAGAACCGGCCAGTGGCGGTGCCGGCACCGGTCTTGGATCACGGTGAGATCCGGGCGGCCAGGAACGCTCGTTTGAAAGTTTTGCTGGGCCAGGATGGACCGCTTTTGGAGGAGGTGGGCTTGGGCGCAAGAGACCCTGGACAAGTGGCCCAGGAAGCGCACCAAGTTCCCACCGAGACGGGCCTATCGGGGTACGTGGTACGAGACTCGGGAACAGGAGCGGTTCTCGATCACGTACGACGCTATCCTAGGATCGCTAAACCTGGCTTTCCTAAGCTAGGTATCGGTCGAGCGACTCGCGTGACGCCGCCACCAGCGATCTCCGCCGGGCATCC
>NC_041380.1:45158682-45168910 GCF_002162155.2 Triticum dicoccoides
AGGTGCTCATCCGCCCAGGCCGCCGGTCCGTGATGCGAGGGCCGTGGCAAACCCTAATGGCTCGGGCCGGGGGTGCTACGCGGGTGCAGGACATGATGCTGCCCAGTCTCGTTGGCAGTGGGGTGATGACGGCTATCACGCATATGGGGACGGACAGCATCGGGGTTCTTCTTCAACCGGAGGAGGCCGCGGCTATGCATGACAGAACGACGGCGGTGGCGACCGCGATTTCTATGGGCCTCCGGGAGGTTTCGTGGAGGGGCCAGCTGGTCCTACTTACCGTCCACGCGGCAATTATCGATATAACCGGGGCGGGAGGGGAGGTGGCAGACGACCGCCCCCGCCTCAGCCTCCACCACCTCCGGCCCAGACGACAGAGGTGCAGAAGGCACCGACGACGGTGCTTCGGGAAGCGGTGACTAAGTCGGCGCTACCGGCAGCTGCCATGGAGGCAGTTACAGCGTTGGCAACGGTACAGGTGCCCGTGGCTAAGCAGACGGCAACTAAGCAGCGGGATTTGGTTTCTGATAAGAGTTCTGACAAGGCCACCGGTGAACGTAAGGGTGCGGACAAACGCGACGGGGAAAATTATCCAAGTGGGCACTGAAGAAGAAAAAATTACCGTGTTACAGATGCGGTGAGCCAGGACATTTTGTGGCAGAGTGCACTACTGAGCTATGTGACTATTGTAATAGATCGCAGCATGCGTCTGCTGACTGCCCACTTCTTTCTGGCCCCAAACCGGTAGTCAACATTTATGGGGTCTGTTGTCAAGAGTTAATGTTTTTTGAGTCATCGGAAGTGGCACCTATGGCGCATGTGATGGAGAGTTGCTTTCCCGCAGTCATCAAGGTTACTAATGGGGTTTTGACAGAGGCTCAGATTGTAAGACAGTTGCGGGACTTGGTGCCAGGTGATCATCAGTGGGATCTTGTTAAGTTGGAGGACCAAACTTACAAGGTTGATTTTCCCACTAAGGAGGACTAGTTGCATGTTCTCAAGTATGGCTTGTGCAGAGTACATAGTTCGAATATTGTCATTGCTTTTGATGAGTGGAAAGAGAAGGAGCCTGAGGGTATACCGTTAGAGAAGGTATGGGTGCGTTTCTTTGGGGCACCGCGCAAATATATTAATCATTTTTTGGTTGCTTGGAGCTTGGGCTCGCTTATTGGCAAGACGGAGCAGGTTGACATGCCTTTTACTCGTGCTCACAGAGCGGCAAGACTACTTGTCAGCGTGGTTAGTTTGCAGCACGTGCCGGATGTAGTCAAGTGGACACATGCCGGGATTACATATGTGCTTGAGATTGAGATTGAGGATACACTAGTGCCGCAGTAGGGAGACGATCTCCAGGATATGGATATGACTGAGGGTGATGGAGGAACCCCCGGGAATCAGGACAAGGGGACTGAGAGTCGTCCGCAGGACTTGGCGAAGGGGCCGGAGTCACAGTCGGACAAGGTGACAACTGCCAAGGAGGCATCATCCACGACACCGGTTAACACGCTCCGGTTTGGTTCTTTTGGGGCTTGGTCTGCACCTAGTCGGTTATGGAGTAACCGAGTTGAGGCGGATGATCCAGAGGAGCGCGAGTTACCACCGGTGTTGCCTCATACTGCTAGTTCGCCTACTGTGCTTGAGTCCCACAGGGTTGATCCCGAGATTCAGGATTCGCAGGGCTGCAGTCTCCCGTTGGCGAGTGGGGCGGGTGGTGGGCAGGAGGTTACCATTCCCAGCACGATTACGACTGTATCAAGTCAGCTGGGGGAGGGGCGCGGGCTGGAGGTCCGCCCTACTTTCTCACCGCGGGGCAGTTCTGGACAGCTTGGTTCGGTGCACAGGCAGGAGGCCAGCACTGTTCCCTCGCCGACATCGTCTCCGCGCTCCTTCATCGGTTTGGGAGGGAGAGGGGCTATGGAGCAGGTGGCTCCAAGGTCAGTTTCTCCCACCATTTTGGCAGGAGTGGCTCACGAAGCCGCGCCTATCCCTTCTTCACCGGCAACTAGGGATGGGCGTCTCTGTGGGGAGCACTCGCCTAGGGAGAGGACTACAGAGGAGCTCATTTCCTTTAGCGGGATCCCGGATCCGGTAGCGTCTGGCAGGCGTGTCAGCAACCGGATCCAGGAACAACCTGATGCTGATGACCTGCAGTTAGCGTGCGCCAAGAGGGCGGCCATGCTTCGAGATGTCGAGGCAACTACAAGTACAAGTTGTTCAATTATGCATTTCTCTGAGCATGAAATTATTGATAAGGCAAATAACTTAGGAATAGCTTTGGGTTCAAATGATAAGGAGGTAGCGAAATCTGTTAACGATCTTTTGGATTTAGAAGCAGAACGGGCCTCGGAAATAATTAGAAACCTTGCATCACTTAAACCTATGAATGAGGATGACATGAACAACTTAGGAATTGTAGCCCTTGAGAACATTTGCAATAATCTTTTACCTAGTGATGATGCCGAGGATGAGTAGGGATCTGACATTATGGACACTGTAGAGACTCTAGTGACAGAGGTCACTGTCTCGTGTCCTGTTGAGCATACGGTTCCGGAGGGTGCTGGGGAGAAGCCTAAGCGATCCTGGAAACGAAAAATATATCCTACTTCCACGGTTCGTAGAAGCGCTAGGGTTAAGCTGAAGAAAAAATTCCATGATGACTTATGAAAAGAATCTTTTGGAATAGCAGAGGTCTAGCTGACTTGGCTAAACAAAGGTTCTTGGTGGAAACAACGGTAGGGAAACAATTAGATTTTATTGCACTTTTGGAAACACGACAAGATAATTTTACTTCACAATTTCTTGGAACTTTATTCGGAGGAGTTAATTTCGATTGGCACGTCTTACCTCCTAGAGGAAGATCTGGTGGGATCTTACTAGGGGTTCGATGTGAAACACTTGAGGTCCTTAACGTTGTGCGGGGAGATTTTACGGTTAAGTTTCGGGTGAGATCAAAATTGGATGGGTTCCGATGGCCTCTTGTGGCTGTGTATGGAGCAGCACAACCTGAACTTAAACCAGATTTCTTGGCTGACTTGGTGCGGATTTGTGGAGATGAGAATCTACCAATCCTAGTCGGTGGTGATTTCAATATAATTCGGAGGAGAGATGAAAAGAACAATGACAATTTTGATGGTCGGTGGGCTATGATGTTTAATATGATTATTGAGAGTCTTAATTTGAGAGAAATCAAACTCACCGGTAGACAATTTACTTGGGCCAACTCGTTGCCCACTCCAACTTATGAGAAGTTGGATAGGGTACTTGCTAGTGTGGAATGGGAACAAAAATATCCTTTGGTGTCAGTCCATGCGATGCAAAGAGCGATCTCGGACCATACACCATTTCTTGTAGATTCAGGAGAGGCTACGCATATTGCAAACAAGAATGCTTTCTCTTTCCAACTTGGTTGGTTCGAGAAAGAAAACTTTTTGGAGATTATTGCACGCGAATGGGCCATTCCTGTTAGTGGAAGCACTAGTCTTGAGAGGTGGCAAAATAACATCTGACATTTGAGATAGTTTTATAAGGTTGGGCCAGAAATGAGAGTGGGATTTACAAACAAGAAAAAGAGCGACTTACTCGTTTGATAGAAGCTTTAGATTTAAAAGCTGAAACTAATCTGCTTACGGTAAATGAGCAAAGTTCCAAGTCTGAAGCTGAGCAAGGCTTACGAGCTCTTCTTAGAGAGGAGGAGCTCAAATGGGCACTGCGTGCCAAAGTGCTTAAAGTTGTCCAAGGGGATGACAATACACAATTTTTCCATATGATTGTGAATGGCAAACATAGGAAGAAGAAAATCATTCAGCTTGAACAAGACGAGGGGACAATTTTGGGGCATGAGAATCTGAAAGCTTATATCTCTAACTATTATAAACAATTGTTTGGTCATCCGAAAGCTAGTACGGTGACCCTAAACGAAAATGTGATTGGAGATATCCCTCGGCTCCAGGTAGAAGAGAACGATATTTTAGCTGCACCGTTTACTGAGAAGGAGATTTTGGATGCAATCTCACAAATGAAATCGAACAAAGTACCGGGACCAGATCGGTTTCCAGCTGAATTCTATAAGAAATGTTGGCACATTATTAAACATGATCTTATGCCTATGTTTCATGATTTCTTTAACGGTCATTTAGAGTTGTTTCATCTTAACTTTGGTATGATTATGTTATTGCCAAAGAAAGAAGAGGCAGTTCGGATTGAACAGTTCAGGCCAATTTGCCTTCTTAACGTGAGTTTCAAAATCTTCACAAAAGGTAGGGACCAATAGATTGACACAGATCGCGCATTCAGTCGTACAACCGAGCCAAGCAGCGTTCATGCCAGGGTGACATATACTGGAAGGGGTGGTCATTTTGCATGAAACGTTACATGAAATCCATTTAAAGAAACTTGATGGGGTTATCTTCAAAGTGGATTTTGAGAAGGCGTATGATAAAGTAAAGTGGTCCTTCCTACAACAGGCAATGCGCATGAAAGGATTTAGCGAGGTCTGGCAGAACCAAGTGGGTTCTCAAGTCCAAAAGGGTAGTGTCGGAATCAAGGTTAACGATGATATCGGGCATTATTTTCAGACACACAAGGGTTTGAGACAAGGAGATTCTATGTCTCCTCTCCTGTTTAATATAGTGGCCGATATGTTAGCCATTCTCATTGGCAGGGCCAAACATCATGGGCAAGTGGAGGGGTTAGTTCCTCATCTGGTTGATGGAGGAGTATCCATTCTACAGTATGCTGACGACACTATCTTATTTATGGATCACGACATTGCTAAGGCACGTAATATGAAACTTATTTTTATGCCTATTCGAACAGTTGTCTGGCTTAAAGATAAACTTCCAAAAAGGTGAACTGTTCTGCTTTGGGAAGGCCAAAGACGAACAAGATACATATAGACAATTGTTTGGATGTGAATTGGGTTCTTTACCTTTTAGCTATTTGGGTATACCGATCCATCACCGTAAGTTATCTAATAAAGAATGGAAATGTATCGAAGATCGAATAGAGAAAAAGCTGAGCTGCTGGAAGGGTAAGCTCATGTCTTATGGAGGTCGGCTAGTGCTGATTAACTCAGTACTGACTAGTATGCCGATGTTTCTACTATCATTCTTCGAAATTCCAAAAGGGGTACGGAAACGACTTGATTTCTTCAGATCTCGATTCTTCTGGCAGTCAGATGAGGCCAAGAGGAAATACCGTCTCGCGCGATGGGACATTCTTTGTCGACCAAAAGACCAGGGCGGGCTCAGTATTGAGAACTTAGAGATCAAGAACAAATGCCTTATGAGCAAATGGCTCTACCGGTTAGAGACTGAGCCGGAGGGCATGTTGGCACAGATTTTGCGTAATAAGTACCTACAGTCGAAAACACTAGCTCAGGTTACCATGAGACCAACTGACTCGCCATTCTGGAAAGGGCTCATGAGAGTGAAGGACTTGTTCTTTCGTAGGGTCAAATTCCTAGTTGGCAATGGGATGTCAACAAGGTTTTGAGAGGATACATGGTTAGGAGACACGCCCTTGGCCATCCAGTATCCCACCCTATATAACATTGTGCAACGTAAGGAGGATTATGTTGGCACCGTTCTACATACGAGTCCTTTGAATATCCAATTCAGACGAGCGTTAGTTGGTGAGCGTTGGAGTGCATGGATGCACTTGGTTCGGAGATTGATAGATGTTCAACTCTCCGACCAACCAGATTCGACGCAATGGAAACTAGCTAGGAATGGAGTTTTTACGGTAAAATCTTTTTATATGGATCTGGTTAATTCTGGCCCAATCTCGAGATTGTTGCATATTTGGAAGATTAAGGTTCCTTTGCGAATTAAAATCTTTATGTGGTTTGTCCACAAACAAGTAATTCTTACAAAGGACAACTTAATCAAGAGGAGATGGGTAGGTAGTCCACGATGTTGTTTTTGTGATCATGACGAAACAATACAACATTTATTTCTTGAGTGCCCACTCACCAAATTATTGTGGAGATCGATTCATATAGCCTTTAACATCACTCCTCCAGTTGACATTACAACATTGTTTGGAACGTGGTTAACTGGGGTTGAACATACTACGGCGGCCCGTATTCGGATCGGAATATGTGCGCTTTTGTGGGCTATATGGAATTGCCGGAACGATATGATATTTAACAGGCAAAACAATTTATCTTTCTTGCAGGTCATCTTCAGAGCTACTGCTTGGATCCGTACGTGGTCCTTACTCACTCCTATGGAATCCAGGGAGCCGTTGGTTACTGGGTGCATCCACTGGGAGATGGTAGCACAGACTTTATTCAATCGGTTCGGATGGCGGTCGCATAACAGGATAGGAGTCTAGGGAGCTTATCCTTCTTTTTGCCATTCCGGTTATGTTTGTCGGCATGAACTTTGTTTCGGTTTTCTTTTCGCTCCACTTGCGAGCTATAATACTTTGACGACTTTGTGTTACTTTGCGAACTTTTAATAAGATGGCTGCATGCATCCTTATGATGCAGAGGCCGGGGATATACCTCCATTTCCAAAAAAACAAAAACAAAAAATATAGTTGGTTGTTCACCAATAGACAAGGGGCGGCCTCGAAAAGATAGGCATGTTGTACTGCTAGAGATAAGAACCCCTACCTACAGACTAGGCTATCTCTCTGCTGCAAAAAACTCCACCGTAGATGGTTATACTATACCACATCACTGCAATTTTTACAATGATGTGGGTGACTTCGAAGACAAGCAAGTCTGAAAACCAATGTGCAGTGTGTCTATCGCCAATGGGTACTCCATTTTTCCTGGCGGCAAATTCACAGGCGTTTTTTTTTCATTCCAATCTTATATATTTGAAAATTTTGATACATGTCTTATATTTTAATAAAAATCATATAGATAATACATTTCACATGAATTCCACACCTACGTGGCTTACCTCCTGCTCTCCTTGGTAGTAGTGTTCTCCTTGGGAAGTTAAGCTTCGGCGTATTTTTTTCGACGATCAAAATATTCCTTAAAAGCCTAGAGTCTTGATCTAATGTATGTGTACACCCATACGCTAGCACAAAGGACATTATCATATCAATACATACAATTCATATGAACCATACTAGATCACCAACACCATAAGAACAAGGGAAATTAGCCAAACATGGTAGAAATAGCACAAAGATCATAGGCTGATAATTCATTGCATCAAACACCATGCCTTAATAAGGGATTGGAATGGTTTGGTAATGAATGGCGTGGACTGCAATAGAGGCGACGGCGGTGATGGTGGTGCCCCCAATGTGGTTCTGGCACACCGTCGGAAGCAAGGGCGAAAGGACCCTTCCTTCTTCATATGCCCTCTCCCCCTTGAAGTAGGGGTGTTTCTCCTATGGCTTTGGTGGCTATGGTGGGAAGGACGAGAGTCTCTGTTAGATTGGATCTAGACTTTAGGGGAGGGGCCCTTTTTTTGCTGAAATAAGACTCTGGCATCATTTTATTGATTCTCGTAGATTTATAACTCTGAAAAATAAAAAATAAAAATGACTACTTAACATACGTGCCAACGTAACCTCCCAAGGGCAAACCAGATAATCCTTGTGGACCCCACATAAAGGGGGAGGGGTTGGGCCACGAGCACACGGCGTCCCTATTCTCCTCCCAGCTTCGCCCTTTAGGGATTGTTTGGATAGATGGAATATAGAGAATCAGTTCTATATAAAACAAAAAAACTGTTTAACCGACTAAAACCACGTTTGGGTCTTCTATCTAATCCACGGATATGCAAAACTGGATTCCTATAAACCTGGAATTTCAGGTTTGTACAAAAACGACTATTAGTCATTTTTCTATAAACGCGATCCCTATATCTCTCTCGCTGATCCTCGTGGGCACGTTCATCAGCCAAAGAATTAGAATCTGCAGATGTGCCCGTGACCGGCGACAGCCTCGATGGGCTCTCACTAGTGTGCCACACCTCGACGACGTCATCCTCTAGCCGCCGGCCGCCTGCCGCCGCTTCTTCTGCGCCGTCCGTCTTGTCGTTGTCGCCGCCAAGGTCAGCTCCTTGAGCGTGTACATGCGTCGGAACTCGGAAGCCAGTAGATCAAATCGATCCAGCTTGTTCCCGTCGGTAGCTAGCTTCTAGATACACATGTGGGCGGCATCATTTCGTGAGTTCTGCAGCCGGCCGATAGAATTGATCCAGCCATCGCTCTAGGCAGCAAGATTCTACATATGTGTGTGTTCATGGCCGTAATTTCGTGCGTCCGGCAGCAGGCGGATCGAATTGATCGAGCGCTTGCCTCAGTAGCTAGCTTCTACATGAGCGTGTACACGGCTGTCCGGCGAGATCGATGAGTCAACTCTCCTGTATTTGCGTACCTCGACGGAATGTGACGGGAAAATAAGAAGCTCACCGCAGAATAGGAATAGTACTCTGAATCATTATCGAATAAGAAACTGACAAACACACTCTCTAACCCAAACGTAGTCTTATACAAACTCATTCTTAACCGAAATAATAGTAAAACTGGTTTTGCTAAAAATCAGCTAAAAACTCATTTTCTATAAACCAACGCCTAATATTTGCTATCCAAACAACCCCTTAGTGTGCCTTCGTGATCCTTCTTGGAAATTTTGAGACTACTTTTATGTTATTTTTCCTTGCTCCAAAAATATTCAGAATCACGACGTTGAAACAGGGTAATTATGCCTTCCGTCAAGTAGGTTAGTCCCAAAAGAATATTTTTTGAATAAAATCATAAGAAAATATACAATTAAACTTCAAAAGTTATAGATACGTTGAAAATGTATTAGGTTTTGGCCTCCTTTATATAGTCATGTTATGGCGGTGTTCTCTCCTCCTCCAAGTGGGTGTCTTCTCCGTGTACACGTATGATTCTAGACCTTGTACCACTATGAACTCGTATTCTCTTTCCAAGTACCCAAATTGCATCAAGAAACTCGGAACGTCTTCCAACCTTTTTATTTTGAGAAGAGTCTTCCAACTAAGTTTGTGGGTTTCGTGTGGGCTCCAGGGCATGGTTATAGCTGGGCTTGTATTTTTTTAGAAAAGGAGGATGACCCCCGGCCTCTGCATCTGGGGGATGTATGCGACCACTTTATTGATTATTCTCGAGAACCTTACAAAGTATTACAACAATATGCCTGAATCCGCCTTCTTGGCAACATATGCCACTACTCCTATCCAAATGATGAAAGGGATGCTAGCTAGGCCAAATACCCAGACCACTCACCTAAGCCTATCATCAAAAGCCGGAAGCCCCAGCCGAGCCACATACCGGGTCTGGGGCACAGACCGGTCTGACGCACTCACATGTGTCGTCGCCGTCATCTTCCACAGGCCCGTCTTCAGAGCAGATATTGAGGCTTCTACCTTGTCAGGCCACTCTGCCATCAACGCCACCATGACGCCAGACAGCCACCTCCTCCTGCGCGAGTCCATCTCCGCGCATCGGGCGCCAAGTCTCCACTGCACCACGCCGCTAAGACCTGCTGCCATCAATGTTTAAGATGAAGCACCGCTCCACCAAAGAAGCCGCCCACTGGTCCCTCGATCCCGTGAACACCTCCAAAGACTGACGCCCCCAAGAGGAAACAACACAAAATAGCGTCGCCGTCATCCGATCTACTGATCTAGGGTTTCCCCCGGAGATAGCAGATAATGGCCTTGAACTTCTCCTCGGTGCCGTCACCGCCAGCCTTGGCAGCTAGCCAAAGGCAGGTTTTCACCCAGATCTGTTCGAAGAGCCTCCATCAAGCATCGCGTGCACGGATCGCCTAGCACCGGGCCGTGGTGCCTCACCAGATCCATTGCAGATCAGCACCGCCACCACATGCCCGTTGTCCACCTCGCGCCGCTCGAAGAAGACACCACCCGGAGCGCCAGATTGCCGCTGCCACGAGCACGCCACGCCCACCGGAGCTCGTCAGGCCGACCCCCTCCTGCTCCCAAGGACGCGCTCGTCCAAGGAACGCAGAGTACTGCCGTGCAGGTCGCCATGCGCCATCGCAGGCAGCAGTACATCACCAAGCGGGAACGGCCGACCCCTCCGCCACCACCTACAACCCCCTGCCGAGACCCGCCACCACGCCGCCGGACGCCATGGGCCGCGCACGCCCGGGCCACCGCCGGTTCCCGCCGAGATCCACCACCCCAGTCCCAACAGGAGCCGCGAGGAGTCGCCCCGCCGCCGCCGTCAGCCTCACGAACTTCGCCCGGTGGCTTCCTCCGGCGGC
>NC_041380.1:45169026-45177733 GCF_002162155.2 Triticum dicoccoides
CTGGGCTTGTATAACCCCAATATGACATATATGCACTACATGCATATGGGTAGTACAACTATCCATTGTCGAACCATGTATGCAACAACAACATTGTATCGTCCCCTGTTAGCCTCTTCCTTTGTCTACAGAAAGTGAATAACTCGCATATTGGTGCCATGTATAAGAAGAGTTACATTAATACAATATCATCACTCTTGTTGATTGTGTGTCTCATACATTGAAGGAATTCCTCCATTTTCTTTAGCATGCGTGTACCTCTCGCATGCCCTCTTTTTTTCTTCTTGAAAAGGAGGTTAAACCCCTCGCATCTGCATCAATGTGATGCACACCTCTCATCCCTTGTGATCAAATTGATTGACTTTGTTGCGTACAACAGACCAAACGCATGATCATTTGTTTTCCGCATACAAAGTTATTGAATAAAACAAAGACACGTGCAACTATGATGAAACTTGCTAGGTTGCAGTTGGGTCAAGCCACGACCCATTTGATATTTTACAAACGAAGATGATAAAGAAAATAATAATGATCGAGTTACTTCTTTGTGGCAATAATTGATTATTTTTCTTCCATTGAATTATAGTATAAAGGAACACCCAGACATAATCTTTAATGAAAAAACAAATTAATCAAGTAAGAACATCACCAAATATAAATGTCTAGAATTGAGCTTGGACATGGTCTACAATTTTCTTGTCCACCTGGAAGGCTTTGGCAAGGATGTCATCTGAGATGGATGGCATTGATCCAAACACCGCATTGGCTATGGTGATCACTCCAGGGTTCTTGCTGCTGAGTGCCGCAATGGCTATTGCTTCTTTGTTTTTAGTGTTGAACTGAAAGTGAATCAGCCCTTGCGGAAGCACAAACACGTCTCCTTTGTTTAGAACTTTCGAGAACAACTTGTTCTCGGGGTTTGAGGTCATGAAACCAACATAGAGTGAGCCTTCCAACACTGTCAAGATCTCGGATGCGCGGGGGTGGATGTGGGGTGGGTTTTGACCATAGGGTGCATAATCGACACGAGCGAGAGAGATGCCCAAAGTGTTCAAGCTAGGAATATGCGCAACGTTGACTGCGGACACAGCGGAGCCCTGCTTGTTGCTCGTGTTCCCAGCCATGTGAAGGCCAGAGAAGAGGAAGTCTTCTACCACAACATTCTTTGGGTCTTTGCATGCAAATCCGTTGACGAAAACGGCACATACATATACACATTTTGAACAGTTAACAGCTACATATTGGCACAAAGAAGAAGTAACTAGATCATTTCACCACAAGTACGCATGCATGTGTGGTTATACATACCTTGGGATGTCCTGTCAGTGACGCAGAAATCCTGAAGCTGGCCTGGGTCGGAGGCAAGAGCACGGGAAGCCGCCAGAGCCAAAAAGGCAAGGAGGAAGAACTTTGTGGCCATTTGGATGCCAAAGTTAATTCTCACTAGATCAAGTGCGGTTTGGTCAAGTAAACAAAGAGCTATGCAAACTAGTTCTTGTGATGCTTCTGAGGATTGGAGGAGACCGGTATATATAGGGAAAGGGACGATGGAAGAGCTTTTGTGTGTGTTCTGTTGGGGCGCGTGTGGATATCAAGGAAATGGTCTTCACTAATTCCTACCTGAGCAACGAGGAAGAAGTATAAAGCGTGTTCCTGGCAGGCCTGCCTACAACGGCCAACTAATCATACTTGTATATTCATGATTTGAACAAGTCATGTTCGTACTTGTACCGGCTCTCTTATCTCACCAGATGGAACTTGCGATGCAGCCATCAACCCTAGAGGCTCAAATCATATTATTACGAGGAGCCATATGTAGGCTGCAGCCCCCGGAAAAACAACTAAAAAGGTAGTTTCGTCCTATAGGTTGATTAGCTAAGACTACTCGGAATTAGAGAATGGCTGATTGATTTGTCCCTAACCTGCACACCTATCCGTATGACGGCCTAAGGGTCCAGATATGAAATGATTGGACCGGTCTCTCTATGCTATGATTCCTTCTGTCATGCGGCCAGAACCACGGCGGCTGTCACGCAGCCAGCGGACGTGCTCACAAAGTATGTTCAAGCTCATGTTTTTGTTGAGATTTCCATGTCCCTGATTAATTTTTTTCTTGAACCAACCCATATATTACAATTCTATTTGTCATTTATCTATACTAGCTGAGTGCCCGTGCGTTGCCACGGAACATAAATTTGAACGTCACTCACCATTGTTATTCGCGGCCAACGCTGATCCAACCTTGCTAGTGGCTCGCTGCTATCAACAAACCCACGATAAGCCCTCTTGTAGCCCCGCCAACCCCTCCCGCTTAATGCGCTCACCCCACAGAATAGTATGACACCGTCTTCCATATACAATGTACTCATCCGTTACAAATTTCTCTCTAAAATGTACCAAAGTAGCCTGATAGACAAGTAAGAAGCAAGAAAATATTAAAAAGAGAGCACATATCCACAACAAAGGAAGCATCACTGCATCCACATAACTAAATAAGCACCCTATCAAGCAGGCACATCAAATATGTCCATCTTCAATCTATGTTTTCTTCCAACTAAGTAGCTACTATGACAAGCTCATATTGCTCTGCATTTTCTGACACCATATGTCAAAATGACCATGATTGTGCGTGTGTTGCCATGGAATAAAGAATATGAATACTTTTTTTTCTTCAGATATCGACTTTGAAAGAAGATAAACATGTTTCACTCTTCTATGTTTGTAGACCGATATCCACCCTCTTCATCACCTTACTGACATAATGACAATGAACTTCTTAACCTCCCTCCACTTGTTTTAACAAAAGCACATGATTTGGAAATGGAATAACAGTAACTTGAACACATACATATGTACTTTCTAACGGTATCATGCCTCAGCCTCACGCATCCGTCTTCATTCACTCCTTGCTCTGGGCAAACTACTGCCCTCTAACCACATGCCTGTCTTGGCTAGCCTCCTCATATCTAGAGCTCACCATGCATGATAAAATCAAATGAGAAATTAGAAAAAGCCCAAAATTTAGAAAAATCAAGGATATTTCAGAAAATATGTAGAATTAAAACAAATAATAAAAAGTAGGTATTTAAAAATTTGAAATTTATTGAATCACATCATTTCTTTAGAATATTTTTACTTATAAAATATTCTTGTGAATGGCACATAGGCAAAGCGCTGACAACAATTCATGCAAGCTCTACAGCATTCAACTCAGATCACTAGTAGAAAAAAGGGCTTTGGTCCAGGCCGGGTCAGCCCATTAGTCCCGGTTCAGTCCAGAACCGGGACCAATATGGGCATTGGTCCCGGTTCGTGAGCCCAGGGGGCCGGCCGGGCCACGTGGGCCATTGGTCCCGGTTCATCTGGACCTTTTGGTCCTGGTTGGTGGGATGAACCGGGACCAATGGGCCTCGCTCCTGGCCCACCACCATTGGTCCTGGTTCGTGGCTTGAACCAGGACCAAAGGCTCCCCTTTAGTCCCGGCTCATGTCACCAACCGGGACCAATGAGGTGCCTATATATACCCCTCGCTCGCGAGCAGAGCACCCCAGTGCTCTGTTTTTCTCTGGCCGAGGGGGAGAGGGCTTGATGGTGCTCTAGCTCACCTTCTATGCACACAAGGTGTTCGATGGAATGCCCGAGCCACACTGCTTAAGCTTTCTCCTCTCCAAGCTCGACCTCCAAGATCCATTTTCCATAATATTTGTCTAGGTTTAGCGGTCCGTCACGCCCCGTCCCCGTCTTCACCGCCGTCGATCACCCGCGCCGAGCTCATCGCCGGCACCACCGTGGTGAGCCTCTTGTTCTTATCTTCTTTCTGAAAGGAAAAATATTCTTACTTGTATGTTTACATAGATACTTGTATTATTTTCTTACTTTTATTATTGCATCTTATATAGTGCGATGGTTTTGGTATCCACCCCTGTCGGCCCTCGTCCTGTCTATGATTCGGATGTGGTATATATATTATCTTTATAACTATTGGTTCATTTATTGTTTATGAAAATTATGCCGACCAGCGTGACATAAATTTTATATATGTAGGATGTATGTGAATCGGAAATGCCAACCGATCCTATTGTTGAGAGGTTAAATTTAGTTGAAGAAGAAAACAATTTGTTGAAGGAAAAAATAAAAAAAATTGAGGAGGAGAAGATGATATTGAAGTTGCATGTTGCGGATGTCGTCGATGATCACAAGATCAAGATGGATGCAATGCGCTTGAAGATTAGAAAGATTAGAAAATATGCCATTCATACCGAGGCTTAGTATCATTATGCCATTGGATTAATTGTTACCTTGGTTGCGATTATGATCGCATTTGTTTTCGCATTGAAATGTTTTACATAGTTTCAATGTATGGTTTTATTAATTAGATGCTCTGGAGAGCTATATGTTGTTAGATGAGAACTATGTATGCACTTTGGTTTTAATGTGATGATGAACTTCTATTAATTTGGACACTTAATTATATATAATGCACGCAGATGAACCGGCAATGGATATACGGTGACAGACACACCTGCAAGTACATTAAGGGCGTGCATGAGTTTCTCGATGCGGCTGAGGCAAACAAGCAGAATGGTTTTATGTGTTGTCCATGCACTGAATGTGGGAATACGAGGTCTTACTCTAACCGGAAAATCCTTCACTCCCACCTGCTTTACAAGGGTTTCATGCCACACTATAATGTTTGGACGAGGCACGGAGAAATAGGGGTTATGATGGAAGACGACGAAGAAGAAGAGTACGATGACAACTATGTGCCCCCTGAATACGGTGATGCTGCAATGGGGGGAGCTGGTGAAGATCAAGAGGAACCAGACGATGTGCCCAATGATGCTGCAACGGGTGAAGCTGCTGAAGATCAAGAGGAACCAGACGATGTGCCCGATGATGATGATCTCTGCCGGGTCATTGTCGATGCAATAACGCAATGCGAAAGTCAAAAGGAGAAGCTGAAGTTCGATCGCATGTTAGAGGATCACAAAAAGGGTTATACCCCAATTGCGAAGATGGCAACACAAAGCTCGGTACCGTACTGGAATTGTTGCAGTGGAAGGCAGAGAATGCTGTGGCTGACAAAGGATTTGAGAAGCTACTGAAAATATTGAAGAAGAAGCTTCCAAAGGATAACGAATTGCCCGACAGTACATACGCATCAAAGAAGGTCGTATGCCCTCTAGGATTGGAGGTGGAGAAGATACATGCATGCCCTAATGACTGCATCCTCTACCGCGGTTCATACAAGGATCTGAACGCATGCCCGGTATGCGGTGCATTGCGGTATAAGATCAGACGAGATGACCCTGGTGATGTTGAATGCAAGCCCCCCAGGAAGAGGATTCCTGCGAAGGTGATGTGGTATGCTCCTATAATACCACGGTTAAAACGTCTATTCAGAAACGAAGAGCATGCCAAGTTGATGTGATGGCATAGTGAGAACCGAAAGAAAGATGGGAAGTTGAGAGCACCCGCTGATGGGTCACAGTGGAGAAAAATCGAGAGAAAGTACTGGGATGAGTTTGCAAAGGACCCAAGAAATGTATGGTTTGCTTTAAGCGCGGATGGCATTAATCCTTTCGGGGAGCAGAGCAGCAATCACAGCACCTGGCCCGTGACTCTATGTATGTATAACCTTCCTCCTTGGATGTGCATGAAGCGGAAGTTCATTATGATGCTAGTTCTCATCCAAGGCCCTAAGCAACCCGGCAACGAAATTGATGTGTACCTAAGGCCATTAGTTGAAGAACTTTTACAGCTGTGGAATGGAAACGGTGTACGTACGTGGGATGAGCACAGACATGAGGAATTTAACCTTAAGGCGTTGCTGTTTGTGACCATCAACGATTGGCCCGCTCTCAGTAACCTTTCAGGACAGACAAACAAAGGATACCACGCATGCACGCACTATTTAGATGACACTGAAAGTATATACCTGGACAAATGCAGGAAGAATGTGTACCTGGGCCATCGTCGATTTCTTCCGACCAACCATCAATGTCGAAAGAAAGGCAAGCATTTCAAAGGCGAGGCAGATCACCGGAAGAAACCCGCCATGCGTACCGGTGATCACGTACTTGCTATGGTCAATGATTTACACTACGTAATCTTTGGAAAGGGCCCCGATGGACTAGCTGTTCCGAATGACGCTGAGGGACACGCACCCATGTGGAGAAGAAATCTATATATTGGGACCTACCCTACTGGAAAGACCTAGAGGTCCGCTCCTCAATCGACGTGATGCACGTGACGAAGAACCTTTGCGTGAACCTGCTAGGCTTCTTGGGCGTGTATGGGAAGACAAAAGATACACCTGAGGCATGGGAGGACCTGCAACGTCTACACGAAAAAGACGGCAAGCCTCCGAAGCAGTATAAAGGTCCTGCCAGCTACGCTCTTACAAAAGAAGAGAAAGAAATCTTCTTTGAATGCCTGCTCAGTATGAAGGTCACGACTGGCTTCTCGTCGAATATAAAGGGAATAATAAATATGCCAGAGAAAAAGTTTCAGAACCTAAAGTCTCATGACTGCCACGTGATTATGACGCAACTGCTTCCGGTTGCATTGAGGGGGCTTCTACCGGAAAACGTCCGATTAGCCATTGTGAAGCTATGTGCATTCCTCAATGCAATCTCTCAGAAGGTGATCGATCCAGAAATCGTACCAAGGCTAAAGAGTGATGTGGCGCAATGTCTTGTCAGTTTCGAGCTGGTGTTCCCACCATCCTTCTTCAATATCATGGCACACATCCTAGTTCATCTAGTCGACGAGATTGTCATCCTGGGGCCCGTATTTCTACACAATATGTTCCCCTTTGAGAGGTTCATGGGAGTCCTAAAGAAATATGTCTGTAACCACGCTAGGCCAGAAGGAAGCATCTCCATGGGCCATCAAACAGAGGATGTTATCGGGTTTTGTGTTGACTTCATTCCTGGCCTTAAGAAGATAGGTATCCCTAAATCGCGGCATGAGGGGAGACTGACTGGAAAAGGCACTCTTGGAAGAGACTCAATAATATGCAGGGACGGATATTCTTGGTCTCAAGCACACTACACAGTTCTACAGAACTCTACCTTGGTGACCCCGTATGTCGATGAACACAAGAAGAGTCTGCGCTCCAAACACCCGGAGCAGTGCGACGACTGGATTACATGTGAACACATCAGGACTTTCAGCAGTTGGTTGGAAACACGTCTCAAAGGTGACAACACTGTTTGTGATGAGTTGTACTTGTTGTCCAGGGGACCATCTTTGACTGTATTGACTTACAAAGGATACGAGATAAATGGGAATACATTTTACACGATCGCCCAAGATCAGAAGAGCACCAACCAAAACAGCGGTGTCCGCTTTGATGCAGCAACCGAGAGCGGAAAGGACACATATTATGGTTACATAGTGGACATATGGGAACTTGACTACGGACCCGATTTTAAGGTCCCTTTGTTTAAGTGCAAATGAGTCAATCTGTTAGGCGGCGGGGTACAGGTAGACCCACAGTACGGAATGACAACAGTGGATCTGAAAAATCTTGGGTACACTGACGAACCGTTCGTCCTAGCCAATGATGTGGCACAGGTTATCTATGTGAAGGACATGTCTACCAAACCGAGAAAAAGAAAAGTTAGGAAGCGAATACATCATACGATGAGCCAAAGCGCCACATAGTTTTTTCAGGAAAAAGGGACATCCTGGGAGTGGACGGAAAGACAGACATGTCTGAAGATTATGAAAAGTTTCATGAAATTCCTCCCTTCAATGTCAAGGCTGACCCAAGCATCCTGATAAACAATGAAGATTATCCATGGTTACGGCGCAATAAGCAAATGACACAAGCGAAGAAAAAGTGAAGACTTTCTCCCGTAACTATTATGATGATACCATGCCAACTTTGTAACACATGAACATGCTACCATTGTCCGTTTTGTACATGCACATGCTATGTGGGTGAAATTATGATACCATGCCAACTTTCAACTTTTTCAGAGTTCATTTTAAATGCTTTCATGTCTTATGGTTCGGCCCTCGTAATACCATGACCATTAGTCCCTGGCCCATGCCAACTTTCAACTTTCAACTTTATAAAACTAATGGCACTAACAGAAAGTTTATAATTTTGCTCCTCGCCCCTGGCCCATGACCATTAGTCCCGGTTTGTGCCACAAACCGGGACTAAAGGGTTGGTCCTCGTTGCGGGCAGAGTTTAGTCCCACCTCGCCAATCGAAGGGGGCTCACACCGGTTTATAAGCCCTTCCCTCTCTGCCTTCTTGAGCTCCTCTCAAAGTGAAAATAGATGCCCTAATAGAGAAAAGTTTAACCTAAATTCATAGTGAATTTCTCTGAAATTCATAGAAATTTACTAGGAATTTAGGTTGAATTTTCTCTATAAGCGCATCTATTCTCATTTTTTTAGTAAGTTAATCACAAACTTGTGATTCAAACAATTTTCAAAGAATTCAAAATTTAACTATTCAAATTTGAAAACTAATGGCACTAACAGAAAGTTTATAATTTTTCTAAAACTAATGGCACTAACAGAAAGTTTATAATTTTGCTAATCTAAAAGCAAACAGAATTAAAAATTAAAGAAAAAACAAAAGAAAATAAATAATGCAAAAAACAAATCAAAAAAAGGAAAAAAAACTATTTTTATAATAAAGTTAATTACAAAATAAAATAAATAAAGCAACAAAGAAAACAAAA
>NC_041380.1:45179123-45193268 GCF_002162155.2 Triticum dicoccoides
CGCCGCCCGCCGTGCTCTGCCTCGACACCGCCGCCTGGCCGCGCTCCGCTTGCCTTGCCGCCGCCGGTTTGCCGCCGCACCCCGCCTCCGCTGCCCACCTCTGTTAGTTTTTTTTGAGATATGTATGCATGTGTGTAGTGTATATGTGTATGTATGTGTATGGGTGTGCAGTGTATATGTGTGTGCATGCAGATATGTATTAGTTTTTTTATTTAGGTTGTTAATTAATAGATATTAATTTTGTTCATATATGTATGGATGCATGTGGCTATGTATGTATGTATGTATGTATGTATGTATCGGGTATGTCGTTGTCGATATACCCCCTACCAGATAACTTCGACATGAGGGGGGTCGATATACCCCCTCCCCGATAACTTCGACATGATGGGGGGAGGGGGTCGCCGAGGGTTCGAGGGTTACCGAGTGTTCGAGGGTTCGTGGGGGCGAGGGTAGGGAACTAACTAGGGTAGAGGGTCGAGGGTTGCCGAGTGTTCGAGGGATCGAGGGGGCGAGGGTCGGGAACTAGCTAGGGTAGAGGGTCGAGGGTCGCCAAGTGTTCGAGGGGGCGAGGGTCGGGAAGAAGAGGAGAAAAAAAGAGGAGAAGAAGAAGGAATAGAGGAGAAGAAAACTTCTTCTCCTATATTCTTTCTTCTTCTCCTCTTTTTTTTCTTCTTCTTCCTCTTCTTTTTTTATCGGGAATGAGGGTGTTGATGATCACCGAGCGGTAGAGGAAACCCTAAATAGCAAGTATCGATGGTGCGGGGTACATGTGGCCATCGGTGTCGGACACTACATCCACGTCCCACAAGTGGCGCGGGCTTCGACGCCCACATCACTTGTGGGACGTGGATGTAGTGTCCGACACCGACGGCCACATGTATCTCACACCCACGATACTTGCTATTTAGGGTTTCCTCTACCGCTCGGTGACCCTCGACGACCCGCGTTCCCGATAAAAAAAAAGAGGAAGAAGAAGAAAAAAGAGGAGAATAAAGAATAGAGGAGTTCTTACTCCTCTATTCTTTCTTCTCCTCTTTTTTTTCTTCTTCCTCTTCTTTTTTTTATCCTTGAAGCTTTGTCGAGGCCACCCCAAACCCTAGAGAAGCAGTGTTGAGGCCACCCCAAACCCTAGAGAAGCAGCGTCGAGGCCACTAATTAATATTAGTTCTACGTTTGCCACTAATATATCCATCTGTCATGTTTGAATAATAATTGCCATGTTGTCAATATTTGTAGAAACTATGGACACCGCCCGAGACAAAGTACAAGAAGAGTTGTTGGGGGACATAATCGCACGAGGAAGTGATGCCATCTGCTCGTTGTTTCTCAACGACACCGATGGTCTGGAAGCAGCTGGCTATGATTATGATGGCTCCGGTGACCTAATGTCGATGCAAGAAGGAGACCATGAGGACGGCTCCGGTGACCCAATGCCGGTGCAAGAAGGAGACCATGATGACGTCTCCGGTGACCGAACTGAGTCCGGCCAGGTATATATATTAGTTAAGCTTCTGTTGACTAGCTAATTGATGCATTCATTGTTTTGGTATGTACACATATTAATTAAGTCTTTATTCTTTTTTCTAGCCCTTCAGATCGAGCACAACTTCGGTAAAGAGACGAGGCCCGAAGAAAAAGTTGAGCTCGGATGAAAAGTTTGAGATCATAGCAATCGCGCCCGACGGCCAACCGATTGAACCCCTTCGGATAAAGAGCGCGTTTGTTGCTCAGTGCGGGGTTTTGGTTAGGGATAAGATCCCGATCAGCATCCAGCAATGGTTTAAGCCGGCTATAGAAGACCCTAAGGTGTCTTATGTCAATGATATGCAGAAAAATGATCTTTGGATTGAGCTGAAGTCAAATTTCACCCTACCGCCAGAGGATAATCCAGAGAAGCCAGTTAAAGAGCAATTAATCAAGTCTTTTGCTCTTAAGAGGATGGCAGAACTATTCAGGAGGTGGAAGAAAGAGCTAAATAAGTTTGTCGAAAATAATGAGACACCAGAATTCAAGGGCAGATATGAGAAGATCAGAGATCACTGGCCTGCATTTGTGGCCCACAAGACATCGGAAAAGAGTAAGAAGATGTCGGCGACAAACAAGCAAAATGCTGCGAAGAAGAAGCATCACCATCGCACGGGGTCAGGTGGCTACCTCGTAGCCCGGCCTAAGTGGGCCAAGACTGAGAATGATCTAGTTGATAAAGGGATCGAACCGGAGACAATTAACTGGCTAGACCGTTGCCGGACTTGGTTCTTCGGGGCTGGCGGAACCTTGGACCCTGTAACAGGGAAGTGCATTTGGACGAACGATCAAATGGACATACCAGTCAGGAAGCTTCAGCAGTATATCGAAGCAGCGCAGCAAGGGACGTTCTTTCCAGACAGAGAGAACGACGAGCTCACAATGGCCATCGGGAATCCTGAGCACCCTGGACGGACACGAGGCACGCCAGGCTCCATTTCGTGGAAGGTTGGATTTCCGGACGCAGGAGGTTACAAATCCCATGAGAGGAGGAAAAAAGTGCAGCAGACCCAACTGCAGGCGCTGCAAGCAAGGGTACAAGCGATAGAGGAACGAGAAGCAAATCGCAGCAAACGTACTACCGAAGCTTCCCCCGAAGCTACCCCGCTATCTCAGCAGAGAAGCAGCGTGGCTTCCACCGAGCTGCTTCAGCCGGAGCATGCCTTGACGGCTCCTGCCAGCTATCCCGTGGATGCTATCACGGAGTCTCAAAATTGCCACCTTATGACGCAATGGATGAATTTGAAGGTCAAGGCGGATGTTGGCTCTGTTTATCCTACTGAACCCAGCGCAACTTTTCACTGCCGGCCGATTCCAGAAGGATATGCTAGGGTGATGGTGGATGAAATAACGGAGGGATTTGAGGACCTCCAGCTTGACCACCCTACCGGTGAAGGGGAGACTAGGCTGGGGTCTGCTCTGAAGACTCCATGCCTATGGCGGAAGGAGCTCATCAACCTTCTGAACTGGACGCCTCCGCCTCCTCCTCCTCCTCCGGCAAGTTAGGGCACTCTGCCTCCTCCACCGCCTCCTCCTCCGGCAAGTCAGGACACTCCACCTCCTCCACCGCCTCCTCCTCCGGCGAGTGACGATCAGGGCACTCGACCGGCTCCTTCTCCAGCGCGTGGCGGCACTCTGCCTCCTTCTCGGCCTGCGCCGACGCGCCCGAGAAGCCAGCCTCCTCCTTCTCCGCCTCATCAGCAAGGGCGGAAGAGACCTGCCGCCGCTCCAGCTGCTCCGGCGCGTCGTAGTCCTTCTCCTCCGCCTCATAAGCAAGTAAAGAAGACAACCGCTCCGTCTACTCAGCCGGCGTCTAGCAGTACAGCCATAGGCGGGAAGACATACAGATTCGGTCCTTCTCTGAAGACTCCAGAGAAGTTACCATACGAGAGGACCCCGGAGGAGAACGCCGAGATCGCGCTAACCGAAGTGGATGGCTGGTTTCAAGGGTTGAAAGCAAAGAGACATCCACCTCCGGAGGAGAAGGAAGATCCGGTGAAAGCGAAGCGCACTCTGGCTGCCCTGACAAAACGACCCAAGTTTCCGCTGAAAGGAAACTATGAGCGCATTATTGGAAAGGAATTTGCCGAAGCGGAGCGGTCGGGAAGTACTGTCAGTGATCAAAGGCTGAAAGAACGACGAGCTGGGAAACAAATTGCCCAGCTCGGCGAACAAGCGAAGCAATCGTGCCCCCCGCTCAAGGTGCCTAGCGACAACATCGCTAATGATCCGAGGATGGTGCCCGGTTATAGCAATCTTGCCGATTACCTGCCCGACGATGTACATGATGAACCCATGGAGGTACAGATACAAAGATACGAGTACGGGAAGCCTCTCGTCAAAAATGAAAGATCTCTATCAACGATGATGCGAAGATTGCATGATTGGTACTTGAAAATCTGCTGAGACTCTGGGGGGAGGAGTACTTTGTATGTGAAAGTTAAAAAGGAGCATGACCTCGTTGGAATTGAACTGTTGCCTGCTCCATTTGAGGAGCTCTTTCAGTTTTTCAATCAATTGGCCCTCGATAAAACAACGGTCACCTGCTACTGTCTGTAAGTAGTACTACTTCTGTCATTAAGTCTCTCTATATAGCTCAGCTCTTTCATTGCATGTATTTATAATCATCCTCACTATATTATGCAGATTGAAGATCGCCGAATTGAAGAAAAGACAAGTTGGTGATATTGGGTTCATTAACACATATCTCATAGATGCAACTCAGGTTAAATTTCATGCCGCAGATACCGAGGCCAACTTGCTACGATCGTTGGTAATAAATGAAAACAAAGATATAATACTCTTTCCTTACAACTTCAAGTGAGTGTTACTGTCTTGTGCGTATTCGGTTTCCCTTATATATATATTAGTCAAGGTTATAGTAATGTAATTGATGAGTTATGCATGTGTGTGCAGTTACCATTATATTCTCCTAGAGATTAAGCTTGATCAGGGACTAGTAACTGTCTTAGACTCAAAACAAAAAGATCCCCAGGACTATGCGGACATGACTCAAATGATCGAGAAGTAAGTTAAATCGATCATTATCCACCATATCAACAACTTTGTTCATTTCCTGATATATCAAGTAATTGTTTTCTTTGTCTGGCAGGGTTTGGAAAAAATTCTCCAAAAATGCTCCAGGACTCCCGAAGAAGCTGCAATTTAGACACCCGAAAGTAAGTACTATAGTAGCATGTTCCACGCATCTTCTATTGATTTGGCATTCTTGCTTATCAGTTTGATTGACCTCTATTTCTTGTAAAGTGGTTGTGGCAGGAAAAAGGGAATAATTTCTATGGATACTACGTTTGCGAGTCCATTGGCCACACGACCTGTGAGCGGGGCTACACTGACAAACAATATGAAGTACGTAAATAACAACATTCAAAATTTTATTTTATTACCATCATTTGTGTTGAGTTTCATTCATTCATATATATATGTATTGACCCCCTTCTTCAAATTAGATATTTCGAAAGCGGGATGAACTCGTAGCACCAGCTCGCATGTGAGAAATTCAAGAGGAATTGGCGGCATTCTTTCTTGACCACGTGATCGCTGAAGACGGAGAATACTATGTGGACCATGAGTCTGTATGATTATATTTGTAAGAGATAATTATTGTATATATGTAGCCGGTAGTGTCGGATAGATATACGAGATCTTGTTGTTCGACCAATCTCTCGGAGAAGGAGAGGTGGTCGATATCACTTCTCTCTGTATGCATATATGTTCATGATGATCTTCTGTTTCCTTCGTTTGCTTACTAGCTAGCTAGCGTGTCTAGTCCTCTCTATACGTATGTATAGTACGTAGCGTCGACCAAGCACGGACATAAGAGAGGACACTTCTCTCTATTAATTATAGCTAGCTAACACAATATATGAAACACCTAAATTAACCCCCAAAAACCCCCAACCCCCCCCCCCTCTTTCAAAAAAAACAAAAAACCCAGCCACAGAAATGCTGACGCGTGGATGCCTATTGGTCCCGGTTGGTGCCACAACCGGGACCAAAGGGTCTCCTGCCTGGGCTCCGCACACAGGCCACGTGGAGGCCCATCAGTCCCGGTTCTGGATTGAACCGGGACTAAAGGGGCAGGGCATTAGTACCGACCCTTTAGTCCCGGTTCAGTAACCGGGACAAAAGGCCCTTACGAACCGGGACAATAGGCCCTTTTTCTACCAGTGGATGTACTTGTCTCAGTGCAGAAGTATGCCATCCCAACCTCACCCTTCCCAAGCTTCCGACCAAGGATATAAATATAATGTTCCCTTAGGTCTTCCGGTTCAGCCCAATGACAAAGATAGATGTAGGAACAAACCTTCCTTCAGAATCCCATCAACAGTGGACTGCTAAAACTTCTTCAAATGTGAGAGCAATCCTCTTCAAGGTGTTCATCAGCATACCTAGCTTAAATGAAAATATATTCTCTTCTGCATAGGATTTCACAAATGTACTTAGTTGAGTTTGTGTGTTCCATTCAAAACATAACATCATTTTTATGTTTTTCTATTTTAACAATCTACACATGAAATACTTGGTGCATGTATTTCCATATGAGATCTAACATGTAGTTGTAGTTTCAAAACAAAGCCATGCATAGTTATGTGTAGTCATAGTTACCATGCCCTTTTAACTCACTCAGCACCAAGTCCTAAGCAGCAATGGAGTTTCTTCCTTCGAACTAAAGAAGTGGTTTATAATCTGAAAAATAGAACCAGAAAACAAATAGTGAAGATAAACCTAAGTTGGAAGAATGTAGATTTTTGTCCTCTTTAGTGAAGATTGTATACTAAAGTAGTACTCCCTCCGTAAAGAAATATAAGAGCATATAGATGTACTAATATGCAGCACTGCAATCAGAGGTATATCAGCATCATGGTTTCCACTTTCCAGAGATTTTTTCAAAAGCCAATTCAACCTGATTATTGTAGGTGCAGGTCTCTCATATTTTCTTAAATTTATCAATCACGGGTATATCAACATTATGTTTATCTCCAATATAGTTACAATGGAACAATCGGATGTACTCAATTGATAGTGAAAGAGCCAAGATTGCAAGGTGAGATGTATTCCATTCCCTCTGTCCCAAAATAAATGGCTCAACTTTTGTACTAACTTAAGTTGAGACACTTAATTGGGACATAGGGAGTATATATATAATGAATATAAATAAAATTACTATGATGTAGCACTAAGACCTTTGTAGTATTTCACTTCTTGTGAAAAGCTTATGTGAACACAAGGTACATCTCATACTTGCCTGTGTCACTACCTCACTATAAAATGCTACAAATAGACATACATCTATATGCAGTGATTTACTGAACAAAATCTAAAGATACTTAATGTTATTACTTTCAACACATACTTTCTATTTGAAAAACATTAAAATACTCTGTAGTAATTGTTATTATCATGTAAAGTACACTTTATAAAACAATTATAGAACTAACTTTTATATAAATTCGAGAGCAACATCTTAAGGCTGGAATTAACAAAAAGGCATGTACTACATGCATCATCATCTTAAGTAGCAACACACAGATATTAGGTAGGTGTGTGTACAGAAAGCTCTTGATTGAGCAGCATTTTAGTACATCATATATAGTAGCTAATTTTCAGGACATATTGGTCATTGAATAGTCGGAAGAAGTAAACAGATGGTTACCGAAAGTTTCACCATTGTGGAGCTTACACAGCCTTCCACCTTATCCTGACCTTGGTATTGAATCATTGATACAGCACACACAAATAGGGATATCAAATAAAAATCAGAAACCAAGTTGCATTCTCTGCCAAAACCATATGCAATACCTCCTGTAGTAGAAGTATTTTCAGTAACTACTCTGATGTACTACTGCTCCTAGTTTCAGTAAACAAATAAAATACATGCAGAACTAACACATGGGATACTGAGAAAAACCAAAACATAAAGAAGAAATTATTGTGAGCCCGAAATATGAAGCTAAGTCTGATGTACTGCTATAGCCGTCCGTGTAACCTCGTCGGTTATCCACCCCATCCGCCAAACTCTCCACCGATTGCTGTCACCGCGGCCTATCCATCACAACAAGAAGACTATATGTAGAGAATGGCGTAACAGAATAAACAAGGCTATCAAATTTCTGCTACAAAGAACGCAAACTCTGTCAGTAGTTACAAAACTGGAAAAAAAATTCTCCTACATCTACGTATTAGCAATGATGGATTTACTTTCTTTTTTGAGAAAGAATAAAATTTTCAAATGTATAGAGAAATATTAGAGGTCCATGCTCATACATTTTCTCTATCCTGAAAAACATGACAGATAGCAGGGGGACATGAACCTGCACCGCATTTGGCACAAAAATTCACAGTAAGTTGTGAAATAGAAGAACAATATAACTATTATACCGTCTCCATTAGCAAGTTTTTCGATGAATTTGTATCAACAATAACAATGCAGGTCATAACCAAGAAATCAAGATCGGGCTCGAGTTCTGTGTTAGGAATCAGATCAAGAAGAGAACTAAACAAAATTTCAGAGGAGAAGGAAGAAAGAGAGCTTACTGGTAGTTGTACTTGAACCCCTGATCCAGCCGAAGAAGGTGGCACTGTGGAATCGGTCTCGGAAGGCCTCAATGGCAAGAGGGCCGTTGACGTCACTACAAGAAATACGGCCAATTATGACTCCCCATTTTGGTCGTTAATTTGTCATTGTTTTCGTTTATTGACCTTTCTTGACCAAATTTGAAAGGTCAACTGTTGACCGTCAAGAACGAACAAACGTGACCTTCTCTGGAATTTTGGTCATGGCCGCCCTTGACCAAAATTTTGGTCATTAAATCTTCGATGAAAATTATGGTCACTACTAATGAGCCTAGACCACGTAGGATCTGATGTGGCCGAGCCAACTTGGCACATGCGATGACATGGATACCATGTAGGATCGGTCCAAATCAGTTGTTTTAATGGGCTGAGCCCAATAATTCAGCCCACTTTTAAATTTACTTTTGGCCACAAGCATGGGTCGAGCCCAATAGATTAGTTTTTGGGCTGTGGTGTGCTACCCATTTATTTAATCCATCATTAACTGGGCCAGCCCTTTTATCTACCCAACAAAAACATTTTGATTTTTTTCCATAAAAAATATATTTGGCCTTGAAACGGTCCAACCCACTCACACAATTTATTTTTTCAATCCAGCCCTTATTGAAATGCGACCAACAACAACCAATAGTATCTCAAAAACAAAAATACATTGGCAATTTGGCAGTCAGCCAACACATGAGAATATAATGATGATAATAATAATATAATTCTCCAGGATTTCAATAAGTTAGGCCCAACAGTATCATTACACCATAGGTTCATAAGATGCACCAACCAATATAACACAACCAGTAGCTTAGTATTATTACCCCATGTTCATAAGATGGCACATGTCCATATTGTGCACTAGTAACCAGTAACATAAAATGGCACCAACCAAAACAACACATCCAGTGAGGGAATCTGCTAGAGGGCCATTCTTTAGTGAGAAAAGGTCAGCAACAACATCACTCTTTGGTTCTTCACCTTCTGGTCCCTCTTGTTCCATAGCACTTTCCATGTTAGCCTGACATTTAAAGAAAGATCTACACATGAGCAGAGTACTATGTCCATCAATATATTGCAGTTGGTTATGAATGACTAGGAAACTTTATAAGCAAACTATTCAATAATAGATGTCCTAGTAGCAGAACTTAAGAAGCTAACATCATGATACTAATACAACACCTGACATTTTGAAAGAAAGACTGGAAAATCTAAACTGCACACGACGCACACCCGCGTCCCGGGAGGCAACTGCTGCATGAGATTAGCTACAGTGCGCTGCACTGTTTGCTCAATACAGACTAGCAGTGATTGCTACATGGGATGGCCAACACATGATTTTGTATATATCTCTGGAATAGAATGTTGACAAAATAATAATCCAATCTACATGCTACTAATTAAGTGGTAGTTATTCGAAAAGTTTGTAGCAGGCAAGCAGAACAAATCAATCTTGGCAATTACAATTTGTTTGCAGGTTACTATTAGCTACATGAAATAAGCATGGCACCAAGTTTACCAAACAGGTAAACATGCAAAACAAACCATTGTTGAAATTTAAATCAGGCACGTAGCTTAAATGGGAACATGTAGCAGACAAGAACGTAGTACTTTTCAGGAGCACATATGTTGTTTCTTTAGTACAATATACAATATCAAATAAATCCACTACAACAAGTCCTAATCATTTCATTCAGATCATACATGAAATGACACGAGTTTCTCCATTCTAAAAGCTAGTAAGATAAATGCTTCAAGCAATCAATAGACAAATAATCAGAGAGTATACAATGCTCTCTCTTAATTACCAGTGTCCAACGACAAAGCAATGCCTGTTGGACTGCGACAGGGACTGAAATTGACTGAATAATGTCACATTTTGAGTACCAAAAATATGTGCAATGCGATTAGGAAAGGAAACATAGCAGCCATGAAACAGAGGACTGGGACAAACAAACAAACTATAACAAAACATGAATCATATACTCTACTATTTTGAATGAACCATCTCTATCAGATCCTCGAGCAGAGATCATATAATGCGATCAAGTGTAGCAAGGACGAGGTAAACAAGCCACATCGACACGGTAGAGAATACTAGAAACTGACTATCGCTTGAGCTGACCCCTCCCTTTGAGAGGACGATGATCTGTTTATTGAGCGTCTTTCTGGTTGTGTCCTTAAGGAGAGGGCAGTGGCAGGAGCGGCCACAAACATGGAAATTAGTCGGACCCACGACCCGTGTACGCTCTCACCACCAGAGAGGAGGTGCATTGCATACAAGCTCCTTTGGGTCTACGAGAGCTAGAGCGAGGTGGGGTCAGTAAAAATCAAGGATGCTGCTGTTCTGGGTCAAGCTAAGTAAAAAAATCAAGGGCATAACAGATTCAAGTCAACAAAAATTAATATGTGCACGTGATAGGAAAGATCACAGGAAATAGACTACCCTGATCAAGTATACTATAACATCGGAAAAGTCAAACAAGCTCATTGTGCATTTATTTTCCAGTGTGAGACACAATAAGCATAATTAGCCACTAGCAAAATAACATGCTATCTACATGCCCTATTATCTGCAACAATGACATTACGCGATGAAGAACAATATATTTCCAATGCAATATGTTAGCCAAACACACCCTGCCACGCCAATCATCTCATGATCCAATAAAATGTCTAGAAAAATCTATTGAATAGCATCAGTCCAGATTTATATCTGGTGTGCTAGTAAATCTGGACGATCGATGAACATCAAACATATCAAGAGAAACAGTACAACAAGGCATCGACCTAATTTCAGTAAGCAAATCAACTCAATTTAAAGAGCTAGATGGCAGCTAAAAACTAACTCCAAATCTATCTATATTCTTATATATTGTACGAATAAGCTAACAACTAGCTCCAAATATATCAATAATCTAATATAACTCTGAATCTAGATGACAGCAAATTAACACAATTTAAAGAGCTAGGTAACAGACCATTGTGGGAGTTGACTATAAGCCACGCTCTTCCACTCGCATCAGATGTAGCCTAGCTCACACTACTCTATGCAGTCGTCGACGCCAACTATGCATTCACAGCCGCTCTCACTCGCTGCTTTTGCCGGTCTCCTGTTGCATATGGGGCTGCCATAAAGTGCTAAATATTCATCAGTCTCCAACAGAGAGTAGAATAGGAACACAGTTGGTGCTACTATCGTTGTTGTTGGTTGGTTGCTCAAATAACTCGGTTTATGTTACTGCTCGAGCAGGTTGGTAGGCAGGCCATGGAAGCATATGAGATGACAGAATATTCAGGGTCAATTATGCAACAGTAGTAGCAACCAAAATCTAGAACTAAACTAACATAATTAATCACAACAAGATGGCATGCTTAGAAATCTACAACTAAGCCAATAAGAACTTTAAATTAAAAGAGGAGAAGAAAAGGTTCAGGAATCAGATGTTCCACTGCCGACGCTTTGGTTGTCGAGGTCAAGGAGGTCGTGTCCATGGCCACGCCATCGACCCGAGCTCCAACCCAGCATCCACCGCAGACCCGTCTTGGTGCTCGAAGGAGACGAACGCTTCAGATCCCTCTTGGCTCCCATATGACTGCGGTCTACTCCTCCCTCACCCGCCTTGCTATGGCTTCGGGGTGGTAGGCCAGGCCGTCTCACTGGGCATCATCGTACACGCCTAGATCTAGCCGCTCCATGGCATCTGGGCAGGGGAGGAAGCAGCCATCCCATACATGGCATCCGGTGCTCGAGCGACGACGGATCTGAGAGTTAGAGGGTACGTGGTGAGGAGGAGAATGAAGGAGGGGTGTGACGAGGGAAGAGAGTGGATCTGAATCACCGGAGCAACGCCGGAGCCACACCTGCGACGCGGTGGCCCAAACCCTAGTGGATGGAGAGTTTTGCGCATGGTTGCAGGAGGACGCGCCCGTCGAATCTGGCCAGAGGAGATGGAGGAGCGGGCCGAGGGGATCACGTGGGTGTGCTGGGCGCTGCCGGCGGCCGCCGAATTCGGCCAGGATCGACCGCCGTAGGTGGCGGCGGTGAGGAGAGTCTCGTGGGAGAGGGACAGAGGAGGTGACGAGGGGCTTGGGTGCGGTGGATGGATGGATAGCTTTATTTATCCGAATATAGCTGGATGGACGATGGATGGATGTGGGTTTCCTGGGCATGGATGGTCGGATGTTCACCACGTCATCGATCCGTGTCATAAATGAGTAACCAATGAAAATTAAGCTAGTGGTCATCACTGCTGTACGGGCTAGCAATTTAATTTACATACAAAATCATTGGTAATACTAAAATATTTTTTCATGCATGCATCAATGCAAGAATAGCTATATAGAGGACAAAGAATTGGCATTATACCAAAAAACTCTAGCTATATAGAGGACAAAGAATTGGCATTATACCAAAAACTCTAGCAACGTCGCGGTTTATGATTGAATCTCGGTGGCATTCTTTTCACTTTGGTGATCCATGTCCATGGCCTATTTCAAATTCACTCGGAGTTTTGGCAACAACCATAAGACGTGCATATGGTGGCCGGATGTCCTAGATGAATCCATATTGGAGGGGCTCGGTTGCAACTTGTTTCTTGTTACTCCTTGGAAAGTACAAACAAATGCTATCTTAAGCGGCATATAGTTCAGAATCTAAAGTAAAAAACAAGTAACAACATTTGAATATGGAAAGTGTAAGTCGATAGAAATTTTTCCTACATCAGTTTTGAGAAAGATTTGTTTTTTATAGAATTTCAATAGCTCGATGTAAAGATACTTTGGAATTCAAAAACAGAAACGGGTCGTTCTATTCCATGGTTGATACAGTCATTCGCGGTAATAGATCAACATGAATATAATTTCAATTGTATCCTAAATCTTTATTAATCAAAATCATATCCATGCATGCTCATCCAGGCAAGCCGACCTTCGCAAAGACAAGAGGCATATAGCTCATCATGCAAGAGAAACTGTAAAAACAATATGTCCGGATCTCAATGAACCGCAGACACGAAACTTATTATGGAACGGGGGGAGTATATATTTGTTGAAATCATATATGAGGAAATTGTTAGATCAGAGAATTAATGTGAATAAAGTTGTTCTAACTATAGATATTTATCACTTCTTCTAAGTAGAGAAGACAACCAAAAATGAAATAACACTGACTAAATTCAGAACATGTGGAACAATTAAGATTGTTCATAACATTTCTTTTGCTAAACCAAGTACAATTTCCTGAACCAATGTTGCCAAAGGGTGTTTTCATTTTCTTTTTGCACAAAAAGTTCATTTTTCATTTCCCGAGTGCGAAAAACTATTTTTTAAGAAACTACCAAATATTTGTTGCAAAATAGCACCATTCGATTTTTCAAAAATATTAGACCATATTTTATGTCAAAGTAACCAAATGGTCGCACGTTAATAGCTTTCCATCCACGTCTCGTCAAATTGATAAATTTCTGCCGATTTAGCAGTAACTGGATCAATTTTTAACTACAGCTACCTCACAATTAACAATTTCAAGTGCTTGGTTAGAACTTTTTGAATACATAGTCAACATTTTTTTATAGAACATTTAAATATTTTTAAATACAAGATTAATATTTTTAATACATTGTTAATATTTTTTATTTACACATTTTAACATTTTCGAATGCTTGATTTATGTTATTATATAATTGTTTAACATTTTTTAAATGCTTGATTAACATTTTTAAGTACATGATCAACTTTTTCCACACACATTGTATCTTTTTTGTACATATGGTAATCATTTTCTTTATACACATGTAAGATTTTCAAATGATTGGTTAACATTTTTTCAAACATTTTATGTGAAGTTTGTTTTTAAATATATATATATATATATATATATATATATATATATATATATATATATATATATATAATAATTGGAAGTATAAATAATAAACAAAAGTAAAAAAAGAATGAACAAACAAAAAACAGACCAAAAAACGAGCCGCGGCCTAGTACTTGGCCCACTCGGCAAACGAAAAATATAAAAGA
>NC_041380.1:45193736-45208424 GCF_002162155.2 Triticum dicoccoides
ATTGTTTAACATTTTTTAAATGCTTGATTAACATTTTTAAGTACATGATCAACTTTTTCCACACACATTGTATCTTTTTTGTACATATGGTAATCATTTTCTTTATACACATGTAAGATTTTCAAATGATTGGTTAACATTTTTTCAAACATTTTATGTGAAGTTTGTTTTTCAATATATATATATATATATATATATATATATATATATATATATATATATATATATATAATAATTGGAAGTATAAATAATAAACAAAAGTAAAAAAAGAATGAACAAACAAAAAACAGACCAAAAAACGAGCCGCGGCCTAGTACTTGGCCCACTCGGCAAACGAAAAATATAAAAGAAAAAAAGGTGCCCTTGTCCCACCAAAAGCCCAAGCCCACTCGACACTACCCATTAAGGGCGTGTTCGGAATCTCCCCCGTCTGCTAAATCAGCTCCGCGCGAGGAGCGCGGTCTGAGCCGCTCCCAGCAATATTGTTGGCGCTCCGTTCGCTTCGGGAGATGCTGGGGCAGAGCGGATAGTATCCGAACGGGCCTAAATAGGTTACGGGCGAGAATGTACCAGTGTCTTTGTTACGGTGTGGTGGTTTGTCTCCTTAAGGGAACTCGACTGGTAGCTAGTTTGAATCACGTGGTGTGGTTTCTTTTTTGCTTTATTCACCTTTGTGGGACGGGTCATTTTTCTTCTTTGAGAGTGGCGTTTTGGTGCAGTGGTCTTTCTTTCTTGCTTTATTCACCTTTGTGGGACGGGTCCTTTTTTCTTTGAGTGACATTTTGGATCTTAGATGTAGATACACCTATTATGAAATATGTATAGAAAAAATCTCGTGTGTACATCTGGACATTCTATGTTCGCACACAAAATTTCGGTGAACAAGGGCATTTTTTTGCATGTGTAAAAAAGATTACAAATGGCTTGTGAATAATCAACCATCGAAAATTGTCTTTTTCACACAAGCCATAAAAAATGACATTTTTCATTGAAATTTGGTGCACACACATATAGTGTCCGGATTTACATGCTGGATTTTTTCTTGATTTTTTTAACTTTTTAAAATATGTATTTAGACAATGGGTGCATATAAACCTATGAGGCAAAGTGATTTTTTTGCCTTTTTCTGCTTTATTCACCTTTGTGGGACGGGTCCCACATGTCATTTCTACTGTGTTAGTTGGCCCCGTCTGTAAATGTAGACCCATTTTAGTCAACAAGTCAATCTATGGACAAACTGACGCTACAACCAAATCATAAGCAAAAATGACACGACACATAGGTAAAATTGATGATGTGGAGATCCAGTCATCCATGTTACAACACCATGACCATCTGGATTGGTCGTAATCAGCTAGAAATAAGGTTATCGACCACTGTTGTCTGCTTATGACCATTTTGTGTAAGGCAATTATGACCTTTTTGACCAAAATAGTCACTATGTTTTATGGTTTCGACTCTCCTAAACAGGCCACGACCAATTGGATCGAAATGGTCATAGATTTATGACGATTTCTTCCACGGTCATTGCCAGAAGGTCACAATTGAGCATATTTCTTGTCGTGCGTGCTCCACGCGCAGGCATGGGACGAACTCCTTGAACACCTCCGCCACTGGTTAACGACGGGTCAGCCGGGTCGGCGGGTGCCTGGGCGAAGGGAAGTGGCAGATAGGACCTTCGATGACACCTCCTTATCAAAGGACTGGCCCGCTTACCATCTCCCGGCGGCTCGTCTAAGATGAAGGCACGGCGGACCCATGGCATGGGGTAGGGCGGCAGGGTGGCGTACTTGCATAGGGATGTTTGTAGCCTGAATTGCTGGTGAGGGGATGAAGGTACGCAGGTGGTCGCGGGAGGGGCGCCGCTGCTCTAGGCCGGATGGTTCTCCTCCGAAAGCAGGTTTGGAGACGAGAACTTCTAGTTTCGTCAGATCGCTGCTAGGGGTCAGGGTGGGCGCAGCGAGCCGGCTTTTTGCCCCGCTCGTGGCTCGAGAAGGACCGGACCGCTCGGTTCCAGCCCGCTAGCAAAATTGGCCGGTCCGGTCCAGGAAATTAGGCCCGCTCAGCACTCGGTCCGGTCCGTTCTTTGACCGGGACCGCTCGGCGGACCGAGAAAGCGTATTCACCGCCGCCGCCGTGCTTCGTCGTCGTGGCCACCGACGTCCCCTGAGTGAACCATCATGTCCAGGAGCTTCGCCTCACCTTCCTTCCTCTCCTCCCTGTGCCCCATAGCCTCTTTTTTCCGCTCGCCGTCGCTGCCATGCGTGCACTGAAGCCGTTCGCGAGTTCTCGACCATGCTAGTTCACCGTCCATGGTGTTCGAGCGCCGGAACAACTTCTGTGTTTGTCTCCCTCCCCTCCGGTCGTGTCTCCGGCGATCACCGTCCACTCGCGATTCCATTTTTGCGCCGAGATCGCCAGCAGCCTCATGCAGCTCGGCGACCCCGACGTGCTGCGCCGCCTCGCGGGCAGCTCGGGCAGTCGACGGAGGGGATGCAGAGCATGGGAACCACCTTCTACACGGCGGGCTCGGCGTTGGGAACTTCCTCAACAGCCTGCTCGTGACGTTCGTCGACCGGGCCACCAGGGCGAGCGCCGCCAAGAGCTGGATGGGTGAGAGCCTGAACGACTCGCACCTCGACTACTACTACGTGTTCCTGCTGCTGCTCTCCGTGGTGAACATGGCACTCTTTGTGTGTAACTAAGACCAGAACTGCAGCTAAATAGGCAATAACAGAAGCTGGAAGGACAAGTTGGCTCGGTCCCAACGAGCCGGAAAAGCTTGACCGAGCTGGCATCACTTCGGTCTGGTCCTGAAAATACAGACCGCTGGCAAGTTCGGTCCGGTCCGGTCCGGACCGCCGGCGGCCGGTCCAAACGCCGGCTCGGACTGGGACCGGACCGGACCGGACCGTGTCCAGGCTGAGCTAGGGGAGAGTGAGGCTGATGGGGTGGTTTCGGGTTCGAGGGAGATCGTGGTTGTGTGGAGACGTGTGGGATTTTCTCTTTTTTTCGCTGGTTTGGAGGGTGGGTTCGTGCGTGGGGGTTGGGGGATCGAACGAGGTGGGGGTATCGAAGGAGGTTGAACCATCGAAAGAGGTCAAACCATCACGACGTTCGATCCCCTTTAATAGTAGAGATTTTCTCTACAAGGGTACAAACATGGTTGCCGTGTGCCTTTCAGCCTCTTCGTTACGTAGACCGATGCCAAAGAATTCATTTCAAATTTACTAACTTTTCGGAAAGGGTCCATGAACCTGTTCGGACTGGTTTTTGTTTCTAAGTTTTTTGTAATTTCTTTTATTTTTATTTTTGGTTTTCTTTTCCATTTTGACAATACATGTTGGCTTTTTTAATACGCATTTTACATTTTTTCCTAAACATGCAGAATACTTTTTGATACACGTTGAACACTTTTCAAATAGATGATGAATCTTTTTCAAATACCTGTTTCAATATTTCTTCGGATACTTGTTAAACAGTTTCCAAATCACATTGACATTTTTTTGAATGTTACAAAACATATTTTTAATTACGTGAACAGTTTTTACATTGTATAAACACTTTGTTGAATGTCACGAACATTTTTTTAATGTGTGACATTTGTAAATGTCATGAATATTTTTTTAATGGTACAAACATTTTTAAAAACCACATGAACAAGTTCATGTACACCACGTTAAGATTTTAAATACGCAGTGAATGTTTCTAAAATTTTCAGTAAAGTAATTTTAAAATATGTATATTTAAAAGTTTTTTGAAGTATGAACAAAATAAAAAAACCTAAGAAACGAAATGAAAGAACTTCACTAAACTTCACAGCAACTAATGGGTGGACCCACTCCACGTCGCTAGAAGCGAGCGCTCTTTGCACCTTGCAGTAGGCAACACAGAGACGCTTCCCTCATTTATAGCCGCGTAAGGCGGGGGTAGAGGCGACCAATTCCCACCTTGTGTTCCTGGCAGGTCTCCATGAAAATCCATGAGATAAAAAAGGTACTTCAAACCCTTTCCCAGTAGGCCAGATATCCATGCCTACCCTAATCGATGAATAATATTGCCATCCCTTACTCATGTCTGGCTGTAAAAATATTTTTAATTCTCAAAATTGATATCCTAGATCGGCCACTAGGGACTTCTAGAAATCAAATTCCATGGCCGGGCACATATCCATGGGGTTGCATCGTAGGGGGAGAGCGGGAGGCAAAAGCTGGACAAATAAGAACAAGATGGGCATTGCTTCCTCACCAAATCTATTGAGGCCGCCACTCATTGTATTATTGTGAGGGAAACCCACCACGAAGCAAATGGACTTGGGGTTGGGGAAGCTACATCCATGGGACAACATCCCAATCTGTCCAGACGGTCGGGCCAACACCACTCACATAAGCCAGTGTCAAAAATCGCATGTGTGTTGTTGAGGAGACAACCTCAATGAAATATGTCTCCCCAACATCAACCTAGCAATGTCAACAAACACAAACCAGAAGAACCTCACTAGACTAGCCAATCTAGAAGGAAGACACCTTGATTAAACCCATGAGGCCGCCAGAAAAAAGCACCAAGGTTGTAGAGCAAGCGCCAAATGGTCATTATTTTGACCGCCGAGGCCTCCACCTCCGTGTTGGCGACGAGGATGGAGGGGTGAGAGAAGTTTTTTGTTGAATGTGGTGGGGGTATCTTTGGTCCTCAAAGATATGTGAGTGTGATGCCAACCTTTATTTTTGCGTTTACAAATTGACTTGAACAAAAACACGAAACACACAACAACAATGCCACTTGCCGGTTTGTAACTGGGTCAACCCATGACTCATTTGGTAGTTCACTTTTTTCATAGAGATGATGGAGAAATTAATATTTAGAAGAAATGAAAATAGTATACCTCTTCTTCCATAAAACTCAATGAACATAACCATACAACAATTTTGCATTCTAAAGAAAGGCACAAACATAATATTTAGTCAAAGAACAAATGAACAAATCGCCATATGTTTGTGAATCTAGAACTGAGCTTGGATATAGTCTACAAGTTTTTTGTACGGTGGAGTTGCCGAGGGAGCGCACGTGGACATAAGTGGAAGCCAGAAAAGAAGTTGTGATGTTGAACATGTATAATGAAGGACTCGTTAGGCCATGGTGAGATTTCCATAACTTGGATCCCTACTTTCACTTGCCACGATCGGGTCGAGACAATGGGGGCCTCATGTCCACTCTCCGCCAGGCGCGGTGGAGGAACAACAAGGTCTCCTCCAACTCCCAGAGGAGGCGTCAACGTCAGTAACTTGGTTTGTCTTAGCCGTCATGTCTAGCGCCACCTCTAGATCCATGTCACGCCACTGACATTAAACCCTTTAACAGTCGCTACAAGGGCGCACCAAGGGCTATGCCACGTGGGCATTTTTAATGTCGCAACTTTTTTTACGCAAAGGAGAAAACGCGTGGACTGGGCCTCCTTTTCATCTCTCACACACAGGCAGCCTCCTCTCTTGTTTTGGCTTTCCACTCCCGAGCTAGGGTTGCCGCCGCCCGCCGCCTTCGGCCCCATCCCAGCTCGCGGCCACGGTCGATTTTCTCTACGTCTCCAACCGTCCCAAGATCTCGACCCCATCGCCGTCTCCTGCCTCCCTTTTTTATTGCCCTATTCCTCGGCGAGGTTGGACCAAGCCGGCGCACACGGCAAAGAGCAGCGGCGGCTCCGGCGCCAGTGGAGCTGTGGCGGCTGGTGCGTGATGGCCGTGATATCGACTGGTGGCGCCGCCGTGGAAAGCCTCCACGCTCTACATCCCTCGCACTGCGACTCTTCCTTCTCCCGCTACGCAACGATGCATGGCTCGTCGGGTGCGCGCGACCCGAGGACTCCCTCTTCTTCCACTACAACGGCCACAGCATGGGCTTGCTGCCAGCTGAGACCGGCTAGGACGTCGACAACAACGGGTTTTGACTCCTACATCAATGTCATCAAGGTAGGCTGGCTTGGTACACGAATTAGACTCAACAGATTTGTTCAATATACAGTGAGTCAGCGAGCAAGGGACTAATTTTTATTCCCAGGTTCCTGTTCTTGACACTCCCGATGTTGCTGTTTCTTAGAGCAAGGCTATTGCACGCTATAGTATATAGTTGAATCCAAGTCTTACTGATTCCACACTGCCTAAATTAACCACTATTTTGTTTTCTTCCTTCAGTTGCTCGCTCAAAGGGTGACAACCTGCTATGGGGTGGTTCTCTTATTGAACTAGATGATACCCTGCGCGTTGCTGCGGGATATTAGTATGCAAAATTGTTAAGATTCATGAGGTGCATTGTTGGAGTGTACATAAGATATGAAAAGGGAAATGGATTTTATCACTGTAGTAGGATCTTTCTGAGGTTGCGCAATCTACAATTGTAAAATGTATAAAGAGAAGGTTTTTTGCAAAAGATTATTTTTCATATATAGATGCTGACCCATAAGAAAATAATTTACTTGTCTGGCGATGATCCGAAGTTTATTGTACTGCAAAATAATTCAATTTCATCCTCAAAAAATAATAATTCAATTTCATACATACAAATTATTTTGCTATGCATAATTTGTTGCAAAGAGACATCGCTCCAGATCTCAGAATATAAGTACCTCTAGAATAAACGACTAGTACAGTAAAATAAATTTACTGGCCAGAAAGACAACATGTTCATCATACCGAAAAATACGCATGTCTGTATGCCGCTTCAATTTTTGTTTGCGGCAGTTTGACACCTATTTATGTTACTGTTAATGAGCTATTGGTTAGCTGATAGAAAAGAGAGATGAGCTTAATACATGATTGTACGACGAATATAACCATATATTGTAGGAATAAGACACTTGGTAGTGTGTCTGTTCAGATTTAGTGACGCGAGGAAAACTTTTGAAATTGCACACTTCTTGGATGTACGCATCACACTTAGAAATGGCAAAGGAAAAGAAAGTATATACTTGCAAGATGGATAGAGGACATATCAAGAAAAGAGAAACCAGAAATTGTTCATGTGGTTCTAATTAAATTGATAGATGAGAATCTATAAGACAAATATATAGATCAAAAAATAATTGAACTCCTTCAGTTCCAGCATTGCAAATAATGAACTGCTACATTAACTAAAAGACTTGCTTACTAACTACGGAAAAGTCTCAAAAGAATTATCAAATGGTTGTTCAGAAATAGATAGATATCATACCACATCATTGAAGATTTCAGGGGACCTCATGAACCCAACTAACCTATTAAGATGCATACGCTTGTAGCAGTTTTCAGAAGCAGACAGTGGGGTTGGATGCCATGACCTCATTGAACAGCGAAACCCTGTGAAGTACTTTTCCGGACATCAATTTTGCCAAATCTTGTAAACAGAAGGGTTTGGCAAGATAACCAAATGATGAAGCTCCAGATAAAAGAAGCATCAAATTAATCTAGTATCTAGTATATAACTTATATGGTAAATTCCTGGTACATGTTCAGTTGGTACCTCGTCAATCGTCCTGTTTACATGGTTCTTCCTTCACCTTCCAGCACTTGCTGACTGACATCTTTATCACAGCCAGGATCTCCCCCAAGGATCAGGCAACATATTTTTTAATGTTTCTGTTAAGTCCTCAACCAAAAAACACATCCGTTAATCTCCCCTTGCTCCAGGCTCCAGGAAGAAGTAAGGTGATCAATAAATCAGACGCGGGGCAGGAGCTAGAATCTCTTACATGGAATCATTCTGACCTATTCCTCCTAGGCGCCGAGTTGAACTCTGGGAGGCAAGACTGGCCAAGGACCCATAGTATATATAGCAAGTAAGAATCGCCAAGCCACCCACAATGAATCGGGGAGCAGTTGCATCGATTATTTCTGCAATGGGAGGTGGAGGAGTAAGATTTGGTGGAGAACGTGCAGACTGCAGAGGGAGAGGTGTTTCATATAGGGGGGAGAGTAAATTCCGTGGAGAAGATGAGTAGCAGTCGTGGGGAAGATTCGGTCAGTTAAATATAGAACTGAAGGTGAGAAAATTAGGGCCGATTAATCCTGTCGTTTCGTATGCATGTGTGGCTGCCGTTTCATTGTCGTGAGTGGAGAGCCTGTTGATCATGGCGGCAACAAACGGAAGAGAGAGCGACAGCGAGCGGACTTGCAGTAAGGAAAGATGGAAGACTGATCAATCGACCCTAATGCAGTTACTGACCAATTTATTGGACCGAGCAGCCCATTACAAAAAATGCCTAGTTGTCAACGGCTGCAAACAAACGCATGACGTGGCTGCATGTTAGACAAACGGACGTACGTGTGGCGACCTTGCTGAGTTGGAGTAGCTGCATGTTAAGATAAATTAGTTAGTGGGGATGAACTTCTTAGGTATATAGGATATGTGAGTAATATAAGAAGTACTCCTATCATCATAGTTGAGCAAGCTTTAGTGCTTATTTGTTAATAATTCTTGCCGGCGCGTGTTGATCAATGGATGGACTTTGCTACCATAGAGGTTGATCCCAGTATCACAGGATGGCTGTACCCAAGGCTTGGTTATATGACTTACCTTTTAGATATCCGACTTCGTTATGTTCAAGCATTAGAATGGTGTAAATTCTAGCATTTACCAGTACAGCCTGAGGAATCCGGCATTATTGGATCAAAGTGAAAACTCTGAGCCTTTGGTTAAGCAATACAAATAAATTATTATGGAATATACTATAAACTCTAAAATCATAAGCATAGAATAGTTTACCTGTAGATTCAGGTGTCTCTAGGAAGGTGTGAGGAAGTTAGTTACCTTCCACTGAAAGAATAGATTCCTGTGAGCTTCAACTTATTGTTTTATCTAAAATAGGATTAGCATCTTTAATCATGTTGAGTCGATGTGCTGATACTGCTCATAATCATGACGCATTTTTACTGTTTGCATAAATCTTTCACTTTGAAAGTGAGAGTGATGATAGTGAGGAGAAGTCAACTGAACAACAGAAGGTTAAGAGTTAAGCTTGAATTATGTATCAAATTAATTATGTCATCAAGATGTCTGAGATTTAAATTAGATGAATTTTTTTACCTATGCCATGTGTTGGAGTGGAGTAGTGAGGATCTTTAAACAAGAACATGACTGTACATCTACTCTAGCAGTTATTGGTCGTATATGTCATATAGATGGCTTGGATTCCTATAATAAGGAAGCCATCATATTTGGCTGATTTTTTGTGAAATGGCCAATTAGTTTTGCAATTTGTTTATCAGATTTTCCTAATTATGGTGTTATTGCAATCCAGGAACTTGCCCATATGGTGAGAAGAATCTGCTAAAACGTTGGCCTATCTTGTTTATCTGCACTGATTACATCTTCTTTCTTGATAACTGTGGCCACAATCATTGATTACAGCTAAACAAATTATAGCAGGAATTGTTTCTTTATGTGTATGTGTGTACTGTGTAGAGGTCGGATGGGGGCTGTACGTGGACATGAACTCGTTCCAGGGATTCGGGAGGGAGCATGTGCCATGGAACTTCGAGAAGACGGAGAACCATGTGTACCTCCATGTCGTGCAGTAGCAGAAGCCGGATCGCGATGAGCTGGAACGCCCGTTGAAGAAGTCACTATGCTCACCATCAGTATGACAGACTTGTCGCTCATTAGATCATGTATGTATCGTCTACTTCTATGCACAGGCTGTGGCCTATTTGAATGGCATGCTTTGATTGGCAACGTAATAGTATCTTCTGTTTGGCTCTGTTTTTTTAATAGTGATGACAGCCAGAAAATATATTTTCAATGGATTCACATCAGTGTGTTATTCTGGAGCAGGTTTACCATATATGACAGAAATTGTGCCAATTACACACGACATGATGTGTTCTGTTGTAGCTGATGATTACAAGTGATGTATTATGATAATGTTGGCATTTGAATGCCTTGGCTCCAATGAACTAATTTCTAGCAGGAATGCAGGGTCATACAAGATATTCGAAAAAGACAAAAAGTTAATGTTTTAACTAATTTCTAGCAGGATCATCAGCTGTTGTTTTGTCCATTTCTCTTTTTTGAGCAATTCATCTCTTGCTCCTACACATTATGACTTATGTACATGATTTAGCAACCATGGACTGTTTGTCTTAGCAGGAGGGAGGCGTGATGTCGGGTGCGCTGGCTACGTCTCTGGGGACTGCGTGGCGGGTGTGACCTCTCCCAGCTCCCCGCCTTTGCCCACGGTGACGAGGACCAGGTCCGCTGCGCCTCCAGTCCCAGCTCATGGTCGCGCTGGACATGCTCCACGACGCCGTGTGCGTCGATCTGAAGCTCAACTCTATTGCATCTAGATTAGTTTGCACTACTGTAATAGTGTAACTCAGTCCTAATGAAGGTATACATTACATGCATGCAGTGAGTTCACATCGCGACATCCCCTCTCTGCGTCTGCTACATTTGGCAGCCATTAAGGTATACTGAGTTGATTGATTAGCATTTCTAGGACTTCTAGGTAATTATTTTATTTGTCTCTGGATGTTAGCTTTTGGTATTAAATCAAATATATAATTTTTTGAGTTGCTGGTATGTTTTGTGAGTGATTCTGCATTTTACAACTTAAGATTACTTTCAGGCATTTGATTGGTTGAAGTGTAATTACTGGGATTCCTAGACTAGGGCAATTCTTAATTTCGACTAGAAGTAAGCTCAGTATCGCATGGCATTGCTCAATTCCTGAAGGGGAAAGATTCTGAAAATGCAAAATCAGGTTCCAAAAGGAAATGTGGGCATCGTCATCCTGTAACATGAACCTTGATTACGCTTGGCACCGGGGCTTGTTCTGTTTCTTTGGGATATGGGTTGTCAGAGATAGGTTTGCCCTCAGAATTTTTTATATTCAGTAAGAGACTAATTGCTTTCTTAATTACCAACTCTGGATTGAGTTACTGATATCTTTCATTAATCTGAACTGCCCAGAAGTATTACGTATATTAATGCTGGAATAACTGTTCTTGTCGTCATTTGTTTGCTGCCATCTATTGATCTGCTTTGTGGATATACTCGAGTTAAAAAAAAATTCCACCACCTGATAGTGACATCAATATCAATTATTTGTAGTATTTATGTCATGACTGTGGGTACTATTTAAGGTGATGTCAGAATTATTTATAATTATAACTGAAAATAGGGAACATGCATGAGCTTCAAGACCATGGTTCGTACAGTATTGAGTAAGAATGTTCTTTAGTTTGATGAGGATAAATTCAGTTTTAGTATTTTTTACAGTACTCGTAAATTCCCGAGCAAAAGAGAAGAAGCGCACATTTAGGTGTGCGTTTGACAAAAGGAAATTCCTGAGCTTAAGCCTTAAGAGTTGTTGAAAGTTGAAACTATACACTTCCTATTTCTGTTGCGTCACCAGGGTGCAGCTCATGCTATCAATATATGCGAACCTCCATATTTATTTTGTATGCAAATTTATTTGACTCACATGCTTAATGGTATAGATTTTACTCTGAATACTGTGGGAGATGTCATTTCGAGATTGAACTAGCCTACTTTCTTGTAATCCATGATGATCACATCACTGTGGCATATAGAAAGGGGCTGGTTCATTGGTTTGTCCAGCAATGACATCAACTTGGACAAGGTAATGACATGTAAATCTGATGGAAGATTGATCCTTTTCATTTTAGTACATAGAATATATTATCTCAAGGAATGATGATTTTCTCCCGAATCATTCGTAGATACTTCAATGATGAGCAACAAATTTGATAAATTAGAGAGAGAGATGCTTTCATCAATTGCTTACCCTTGAAGAAATAATTTTGTTTTGCCTTAAGGAAACTGCGCAGCATATATATTCTGGTGTTGGGATATACGTGGACGTGATTCAGTCGCTTAGTGTCAATCTGGATTTGCAGTTTAATCGCCTAAAGATGTTGATGTTCAGTTTCATGCAGACGGTGCCCCGCTCTACCTTCCAGAGGTTGCCATGCTATGGATTGACAATCATGGGTGTGTCTCTTATGTGCTGTAGAGCAGGTGGACGTGGATTAGGGCTCAGGCTGAGCTGGAGGACGGGGTGTTTTCGGAGACGGAGGAGAAGGCCAACGATCGCAGCTACACGGTGGGGTCTGACAGGATCAATAAGGTGACCCGCAGGGCTTGGAACATCCGTGAGACATGGCCGCACCAGGGGAGCACGTCTTTGGAAAATACGCCAGGCCAATAATATAGACCTATTAGCATTAGCATTAGCATTAGCATTATAAGATACTACATGACTTCTATTTTAATCACTGTATCTTAACTGCAATGTTAGAACGTTAACAAGTACATCAGCATAACTGGTGCGCACAGTGATGCAAAGGAGGCGCGCCCAGCCACTAGTTGTACAATATTGATGTCAATGCGTGAACAGCTGCACTCCTGCCTGGCGAACGAAGAAGGTCAAGTCTACCATGTACTTCATTGCATACATGTTGAAAGGATCGATATAATTGACTAGAGGGGGGTGAATATGCAACTAACAATTTTTAGCCTTTTCTTTTTCAATTTAAAGTTTGCATCAAAGTAGGTTGTCTGTATATACAACTAGGTGAGCAACCTATATGATGCAACAACAACAAGCACACAAGCAAGCAAGAGATGCAACGCAATATAAGCTTGCACAAGTAAAGCTACGAAATAATCAAGAATGGAGCCGGTGAAGACGAGGATGTGTTACCGAAGTTCCTTCCCTTTGAGGGGAAGTACGTCTCCGTTGGAGCGGTGTGGAGGCACAATGCTCCCCAAGAAGCCACTAGGGCCACCGTATTCTCCTCACGCCCTCACACAATGCGAGATGTCGTGATTCCACTATTGGTGCTCTTGGAGGCGGCGACCGAACCTTTACAAACAAGGTTGGGGCAATCTCCATAACTTAATTGGAGGCTCCCAACGACACCACGAAGCTTCACCACAATGGACTATGGCCCCGTGGTGACCTCAACCGTCTAGGGTGCTCAAACACCCAAGAATAACAAGATCTGCTAGGGATTAGTGGGGGAATCAAATTTCTCTTGGTGAAGTATAGATCAGGGCCTTCTCAACCAATCCCGAGCAAATCAATAAGTTTGATTGGCTAGGGAGAGAGATCGGGCGAAAATGGAGCTTAGAGCAACAATGGAGTTTTGGGGGAAGAGGTAAGTCAACTTTGGAGAAGAAGACCCCCTTTTATAGAGGGGGGACAATCCAACCGTTGCCCCCCAAAACAGCCCTGCAGAGGGCGGTACTACCGCTGGGACCAGCGGTACTACCGCTCCCCCTCGCGGTACTGTTGTGCAGTCTGGGAGGGCTAGCGTATGAGAAGGAGTCAGACCCAGTGCGGTACTGCCGCGGTGGTAGGGCGGTACTACCGCTCTCGAGCGGTACTACCGCTTCTACTGCCACTGCTTAGTGCCGCACAATCCGACACGAGAGGCAACCCCCTTGAGTCAACGCGGTAGGAGCCCGGTACCGCAGCGGTACTACGGCTGAGGACCCACGGGCGGTACTACCGCTGGGCACCGTGGTACTACCGCTGGGACCAAATCATACTCATAAAAAGGGAATGAAACCTACATCAAAGCAGGAAGGCTTAGAGGGTGTGAAAAGGAAGTGTACGTGTTGATTCCATCATAGCCTTACCAAAGCGGACCCCCTCTTGATAGTACGGTGACTCCTACGAAATAAGTCCACAAAAACAAAAATGAAAGAGCTACACCGTCTTGATTAAAACTCCGAGGGGAAAGAATCGTCTCGTGCCAAAGGATGAATCTCTGAAACACTCAAAGCACACGATTAGTCTGCAAACATGTTGTCATCAATCACCAAAACTACATCGAGAGAGATATGCCTTGACACATATGTTGACAAGTCTGTTGAGCATGTGGAGAATTTATCTAGCGCGTGCTCAGCGCCAGACAAGGGCCCACTAACTATCATCACCTCTCTCACTCGATGAACATTAAGCACCCACAAGTCCGTGTGTTGGATGTGGAGAGAATGAGCTCTAGCGCCACGAGAGTTGGAGGATGCCAACATTATAATTACTAAAAAAATTCATCACCTATTTATCTAACTTCTCTATTTATTTGGAACTTTGTCGTCGCTAGTTGTTAAACTAATTCATCTAGATTATAACGAACGTCCTTTTAGTTTACAACACAGTAGTCAAAATGTAATTATTTGTGAATTCTCTGTTTTATTTTGTTGATGTCGTTTTCATTCATTTTGTCAAATTCATGATAATTGACCTATTTTATCAGTTTAACCGATGATAGCTAGCAAAGAATGTTGTAGGGTCCGTCAGATAATCTGATTACATGTGGATGGAAAACAAGATAGTTGTGCAAAGTGTTTAACATATTGTTAGTATTGTTATTTTTTTTGCAGCATTTTTCATTGTTTCTGATGGAATCTTTAGCACACGGTCTTAATTGTCCTTTTGCTATTATATTTAGCAAATTAATCTCCTAAATGTGTTGCTAGCATCAATATATGTTGTTTGTTCTTATACTACTCTTTCTTCTATTATTGCAAACCAGAGTTATATTTAGAGCGAAATGTATGAATTCTTGGGAAATATGTTAGCTATTGAAGATTTAGTTTGGGACATTTCAATAATCCATGCAAATAAAAAGATGTAGAATCCCACCCACCCGCTAATTTGTGTTGCTTTACACGTAATACATTTTATGTACA